>NC_089231.1:16492246-16792246 GCF_963924675.1 Phocoena phocoena
AAATAACTTTAGTCTGTTCTATTTTTATCCTTTTATCTGTATCGTATAACAGCTTAAAAGAATCGCCACAGTTCGTATAACTACATGCATATATTTACACCATTTACGGATACACAGTAAATACTCTAGGGTCCGCCGTGCCCCCCCCGCCGCCCCCCGCCGCAAGCTCCTCTTACAAAGGACCGCGCCTGGGTGCCCTCGGAGTACCTCCCCATCAGGAGCCCGAGTCTCTGCCTCCACAGCTGCGTGGCCTCCGCTCAGTTACTCTGGGAAATGGGCAGGGAACCTTGGCAGGACATGAATCTCGCAGCACAGATATTTGACAGAGTATGTTCGTGAACAAGCGCCTTGAAGCCATTGTGCCAGAGCCTGGCCAACAGCTCTCCTCACGAGAGTTTCTCTGGTCCACGACGCGGTGTGCGTGGCTCAGCGCCGAACTCTTCACTGCCTGGAGGAAAATGGCCTCCGTGGAGCAGCCACTAGGGGGGGCCCAAGAGCCTCGGCGGAGCCGGCTGGTTCTTCACACGGTTTCAGAACGTGGCAGAAGGCAGATCCTTCCGGAGATGCAAAGAGAACATCCCAGTGGAACCAGCTGAGGACTAAGAACACAGGCATCGATCACAAGATATCGGAGAGCAGAGGTGCCCCCACAGGAGGGCCTGAAACACAGACTAGAGAGCTTGGCGTATATATAGGCAGATGGACTGTTGTTGCTTAAAATCAGAGCCCCTCAGCCTCCTGGGGCTCGAGGACCCTCGCGAGAGTCGGATGACAGTTTTGAACCCTCATCCTAGAAAAGTGCATCTATGCGTAAAATGTCATTGTCAGTTTCAGGAGGTTGAAGGATCACCCTGATTCCATCCCTGGACCTGGGATTTAATGCATCCATCCTTAGGGCAAGAGAAATGGCAACATCTCGGGCTGGCATCTGGCATGAGGTATCCACAGAGCAGGTGTTCAGATGATTAAAGACAAGGTGTTTGTCAGGAAAAGAGGCCAGTGGATGACAGAGACAGGCAGCCACATAATTGTAACAGGACGATATTGGCCAAAATGAAATATTGATTAGCAATTATATGGTCCAGTAAATGGGGACATGTCCCTGGAGACGTGCATGCAATTCTTGGCTTTACCAATCATTCATGTATCCAACAAATATTTATCACAAACCCACCATGTGTGAGCTAGGGATATAACAGGGTCCCTGTCCTCACGTGCCTGACACAGTGTGGACGCGGTGTGGACACAGAAGATAAACAAGTGATGTCAGGTGAAGAGTGCTACAATGAGGGGGAAGGTTTCACTGAAAGGACAACTTTGAATAGATACAAGAATAACCTGAAGGAGTGAGGTATGCATATGTCTGGGAGAAAGTTTCTGGATAGAGGGAACAGCAAGTGCAAAGGTCCTGGGGCAGGAGCACACTTGGCATGTTTGAGGATCAGCACGCTGATGGGCGTGGCGGGGAGGAGCAGTAGGAGACGAGGTCTGTCTGAGAGGGAGGTATGGGATCCTTGGGTTTTGTTCCCAGTGTAATGAGAAGCCACTGAAGGATCTTGAACAGGGAAGTAACATGATCTCATTTAGCTTTTCTAAAATGAATCGGCTCCCAGTGGAGAAAGTGAATAGGCATGGTCAACACTCTCATGGGAGTAACAGTCATATTCTCCTGTTTTATCAGGTAAATTATCCACTCTTCCTTGATCTTGAGGTGGGGTCAGCAAACTTTTTCTGTAAATGGCCAGATAGTAAATATTTTAGGCTTTGTGGACCGTATGGCCTCTGTCGTAACTACTCCACTCTGCCTCTGGAGCTTGAAAGCAGCCTTCCACAGTATGTACATGGATGAAACTGGCTGTGTTCCAGGTGACCAGCCATCCCAACTTGCCTGGGACATAGGGGTTTTCCAGGATCTAAGAGTTTCAGTGCTCAGCTGAGATAGTGTGTGCAAATGGAGATGGTTGATGAATTCCAAGAAAACTTTATTTATGGACACTGAAATTTGAATTTCATATATATCTCACATGTCATGAAATAATCTTCTTTTGATTTTCCCCCCAATAATTTAAAAATACAAAAACCAAGCTTAGTTCACACAAAAACAGGTGGCAGTCTGGATTTGACCCACAGGCTGTAAGTTGTCAACCCCTGGTCTTGAGGACCCATCAGTGAAAGTCATGGCTACTCACGCTTTCCCTCCTCCTATGTTTCCCCTCCATCCTGATGCCAGCCCCTGCCCACCTCTCTAGCCTCATCCCCTGCAGGTCACCATGTTCCTGCCCTACTAGCTGGGTCTGGGTTCTGTGGCTGTTCCAGACTCCACCCACTTGAAGACTTGACACATGCTGTCCCTTTATCCTGAGAATTCTTCCCCTGCCTTTTCACCTGGAGAATGGATAGCTCCTACTCAGAGTGAAGGTTACATATGACTCTCTGCGTTAGACTTTCTCATACACACGCCCTTTGTTTTTTCTGCCCCAAAGGTTGACCAGCAGCCTATGTCCTGGCTTGGAGTGAAAGCTGCCCCAATGGTAATATAACCAGTTCTCTGGCTCAGGGATTCAAACCGGAGACACAGGGAGGGAGAAGTCACTTGATAGCACATGAGGAAACTGCAGACACCCCGAGGAGGCAGGCAAGCAGAGGCCATGAAGTAGCAGGGCCATGAGAGCCCAGTGTTCGTACAGCATGAGTCAGCAGTAGTTCCAGGTGAGCAGGGGCTGTAGGCAAGGATGGAGGCAGATGAGGCAGCAGGAAGAGCAGAAAGATGGAGCAAATGAATCACCATCACGGTTGAGACTTGATTTATTTCTACAGTCTAGGGAGCGACCAAACATCCCAGACTCTGGCGTACTCATGAATCCTGACTGTCCGCTTTCCACAAGGCCTTGCCTTATGACTGTTTGGGGGCTCCCGTGTGATTCCCGTCTCCTTCCTGCCATGAGGCCCCTTCCAAAAAAAAACCTTCCCCAGCTCAGTGCCTTGCACAAAGTAGGTACTTGAGAAATATGCAAGGATTTGTAAGATGTGAAATTTGTAAGAATGAGTCACTTGAGATGATCTAAGAAAAAACTGCTTCTTGCAATCAAAATTTCCTAACACACCACCTACCTTTTGGGGTTGTGATGTGTAGCCACTTCCTTGGGGATGAATACAGGGCCCTTTCCACGCCTTGTGTAGCCCAGCACATCACTCACTGTAATTGCTGAGCAAAGGCTCCCATCTGAGAGCCTGAGCTCATGCAGGGACATAGGAGGGACCAGAAAAGTCTCAGGCACGGGTTGTGAGGGTGCGGGGAGAGGGACCGTAAATACAGTAGCCACACATCCAAAGGGTGGACGAGAAGGTCTCACTTCTTTGTATCCAGCCACTATTGAGAGCCACGTGGGAAACCAGACAGGACGTGCTGCCCGGAAGACGGGCAGCCTTAAGAAACGAGAAGGACTTTAATTAGTTCTTGACTGGGCTAAATGTGCCAGAAAAGTGAAAAGGAAGAGACTTTCTCCAGGTGGAGCAAGATTGGTTCTTGTCTGGCATATTTAATGGGTCAACAGACACTCAACAGAACAAGTTATTCCACTCCTCTCCCCCTCCCCCTCAGGCCTTTGAAAACTTCCTTTATCAAAATTAAAGCTAGATTCTGCTGTCAGGGGAAGCTTTTAATGAATGAATTTGGAATACTCAGATAATGCACTTGAAATCCTTTCAGACCACTGCAGTTGTGATGTGCAGGGGCACATCCTACCTCTAGGGGGCAGTATCCCAAGAAGAGAGGGGCCCCGGGCTGAGAGCCCTGGGAACAGGCAGATGCTCACTTGAGCGCTTTAATTGAGATCATAGCACTGGCTTTTCCCTGGTTCCAGAAAGAAAGAAAAAGTCCCAGTTGAATAAGATGTAAAAGGCATCTTACCTGGCTTTTTGGAGAAATTAAAATTCTTCACGTACTCGTGCACTACCCACACACTCACACAAGCACACATGCGCCCTCAACACAGCCCGCCTCTCCCCCAGTCACCGCCAAATAGCACGATGTGCTTCTTTTGCTTGAAAGGTGATCTTTTCTCTGTAGCTGTGTGGCTGTATTTTTCTTACACATTTATTTTTCAAATAAACTCAAACTTCTAAATTATCTCAGAACGATTAAAGACAATCGGCTGTAGTTTTGAGAGGGGAACTCCCCACCAGGTACATTCCAGGTTCGTAGTTCCATTGCTCTCTGGAGGGAATTGCTGGGGAATGCTTTGGAAACTTGAAGGTAACGCAACCTCTATCGAGGTGAAAACATCTACTCTTCACTTGCCAAGGTCACGACTGAACTTCTCTTTAATTGGGTGGCTGCCTGAAGGCCCAGCGTGCTGTCTCTTATTCTTATTCATGCCTTTCTGTCACACACAGTTGGCGTTTCTTCCTTCCCGCCCCCGTGTTATCCGGTATCTACTTCAAAGAATCTGTAGCTCAGCTCTTCTCTTATTCATTTGCCTGCATCCTCCCTAGACTGCATATTCTATACACTATACTCTGGGGAGAATATCTTATTTTTGAATTCTCAGTGAGTAGCTTAACACCTGACACATAGTAGGAACACATGGTTGAATGTCGGTTGAATGAATGTCTTCCCCATCTTGGTGTATCCTATGCACAGTGTTTAAATATTCTCAGTACGTGTTAAATTTGCATCACGTAAACCATTTTTGTGGAACGCATATGGTGGCCTGCTTTCTAAATCAGGTTATCTTATGACCAGACCCTTTTGGAATGAATCTCCATTAGCCAACTACATTTTGGTGACCTTGTATGTGGCTTGAAGCCCTTCCTTTTCCTTCGGAAAGCTTGGAAGGAAGCTTGAATATTAAAGAAAGTAGATGTCCCCACAGGCCCTGGGGACTCCTTCTACCTCCCCACAGGCCCTGGGGGCTCCTGCCATGGCTTTGCACCCAACGGCTTCCTTGAGCCTGTCCCAAGGGAGGGGAAACAGAGGGGCAGTGAGGCATCCAACTGGTGGCTCTGGGGTTGGCTTTTCATGATAGGGAAAGAGGCAGGAAGGGAGGAAATGGCCTAATGACGGGGTGCTGTGACGTGAACCCATCCTGCACTGTGAAAGAACCAGTTCACAGCTTCCCTAGCGCCTGTGAGAAAGAAAAATTCTTCACACACATACCTGAAAAGCATTCTAATCCAGCCCCTAACTCCTCCTAAGGCCCCTCCACAGATCCCATGCTGCTCATGAAGCCGGCAAGTGGCAAAGTAAAAACTGCGAGATCTTCCCGTTACAGCATTGCCCCCAAATTCAACAGAGTGCCCTCAATCTACAACCTGTTGGCAACAAGAGCGATTCTTTTGCCAACAGTACTAAAAAAGATTACTCAAAGATTCAGTGTTTCTCCACCTGCAAAGAAATAAAGGGAATAATTAAAGTCTGGGGCACCCTGACTATGGCTCTATGATGCCATCTACTACCCCGAGGCTTCAATGTCTTTGTTTAGGTGACTATCCAACTCCTGGACTGAGAGCAACTTGGGGAAGGGACCTGGTCTCCTCCTTTGTGTCCCCAGAGCCCAGGACAATACCAGACACAAAGTCATCACACAACGCTTATCTGTCCAGTGGATGGTGGATGACACAGGGAAAGGAGAGCATATAATCACGGACCCATCCACCAAAGTCTAGAATACCAAATTAGGGAGTGTCCCCTTGAAACCTGAAGGAGACACTTCTCAGGTGAACAAAAGGGCAGGGGACTTTACGTGGCATCTAGTCACTCAGCCAGCAAGCACTGTTTGACTTCCTTTTGTGCCCACCCTTTGCGGGTGACACTCAACAGACCACCACCGGGATGAAGTGGCGAGGCCTGGGTCCACCTTGGGCGCAGACTGATGGGACAGCCTTGGGCATGTTCCTTAACCTTTTTGGGCTTCAGTTTCCGCATTGGAACAAAGAGGAAACTGGTTTCCAGTTCTAACAATCTATTGTCTTCTGATTCAAGGAAGTATACCAAGAAGAAAACACAGATTTAAGAAGCGTCCAGGAAAAATGTGTAGACTAGCCATGTACATATGAAACTGCTATGCTGTTTCACAGAACCTCCTTTGGGGCTGGATGGAACACTGGACAGGCCCCGAATGACAACTGTCACATTCAAGGTACATGCTGTTCTAAGGTGAAAGGATTCACAGGTCCTCACTGGCATGGGTCACAAAGTAAGGCCTGTCTCGAGTGAAAGAAAACATCTTAACGTGGCTGCCTGGGTTCTCTGTTGCCTCCCAGATTGCATGTGATTTTAACAACACTTCCTAGTGAACGCTTTCATCTTGCAAACCACATTCGGAGTCAGTAAGTGTCCCCAGGAATGCTTATTGCAGACAACCGGCAGTAATACTCCCAGGGGAAGTTGGAGAGATGCAGGCTGGGCTAGCGAGGGATGCTGTGATCAGAGATTGGAGCGGTGGGACTGGTAGACACAGCTTCACAATGTGTGTTCCTTACATGTAGATCTGCAGAAAGAACGGGTCCCTAACCCTGAATGCAGCATGGACCCAGGCAGGAATCGTAATAAGCTGTTATGCGAGTCAACCTAGTAGAAAAGATACAGAATGCCCTTTTTTTCGGCTCCCTGTTTAATTCCATCTGAGCAAAATCTCAGGGTGAGTGGGAGGGAGGAGGAATGCGTGAGGCCATCCTTGAGCTGTCGCTGAGCCTGGGAGAGATTCAGAGCCTGCAGCTCTGCGTCAGCCGATGCTGCAGCGGTTGGCTGGGTCACTGAGTTGGCTGGTCCGTGTCCTCATAGTTTGGCCACTCCCTTCCTGATTCCAAGCTACTGCTTAGATGTTCCTTCCCTTCCCTTCTCTTTCACTTCACCGTTACAGAGTTTCACAGTATTTGGCTTTCCCCGCATTAAGAGTACTCTCAGGGAAAGATTGTCCTATGACTCATCCCCCTCCTATTCTACACACTTCCCTCAGAATCCCTTGACAAAGCAGATGGGGGCCTGGGGATATTGATCCAATACTGGTAGGATTAACCCAGTTTCTACACAGCCTCAGTCGTGAAGCGTGAGGTTCTGTGGAATAACCAGGCCAGGGAAGGACCCAGGTAAAGGATAGAACCTTAGATTTAGGAGACCCACGTTCAGCTGTGGTTGGCATGACCAGACCACTCTTAGTCTGCTGTCTGTGGAAGGAGCCCCGATCCGGGCATCTCTGCCCTGCATTTTCTGGGTCAAGTGAAACAGTGTGCATGGGGATGATTTGTGTAACCCTCTATCAACTCTCCTTCCATTAGCATGCACTCCAGAAAAACACAAGAAAGGAATGTCAGTGGATTAATTATTTCAGGGGGGTCTGGGTCTCCTCTCGAGCGTGGATGATGCCAGGAGGGAGGACATGGGAGGGGAAGGAGGCGCAGGCCAGGCAGGAATGGCCCCCCCCTTCTCCAGATGGAAGCTTCTCAGGACCTTTACCGTGTATCGTAGGCATGTGGACGGCACTCACGTGGTCTTTTCCAGCAAGGGACTTGGAATTATTTTGCTCGTTTGATTCCCTCATAAATGGAACTGGAACGATCAGCATGGTGCCAGACAGAATGTGAGCCAGTGAACGCCCATTCCTGGAAATATCAGACACGTTTAACTTAAAAGTATCCCCAGTGCCTAGGGCAGCACCTGGCACATGGTAGCCCCTCGACACACAACTTATTTGATAAATGAAGGGTTGAATGAACTGGCCTCTGATGGTCCCTCCAATCCTTTCATTTTGATTAAACATATACTAGTTCATTTAGCCAAGTCGCGGGGGAGAAGTTTTAGGCCAGCATAAACAGAACCTACTTCTTACTTTAAACACCTCTCAGAGAAAGAATGTGTTTCAAACCAGACCACCTGGCTGGTCCAAGTGTCCCAGAAGCTCCATTGGGTTTAAAATGTTTGGATTTGCTATGACAGCCCACACACAGTTCATGTATAATTTCCTGATGGAAATTCATCGAAACATAAGGAAGAAGGACCTTGTATACAAATTCAGTAATCAGCCTGGTAATTGATTAAAATCAGTAGAAATCAAACATGTTCTAGAATTTCTGAAAGGTCAGTTAGGCCACATATAAGTTTATTAGAAAGTTGTCTTTTTATGATGACAAGTAGAAGACCCACACAACTTAATTTTTTACCTATAAGCATGGGTTTTACGAAACCTAGATATAAACCGGTTTTAGTTTTCCATAAGCATGGGTTGAACAATTACCACATGCCTAGCCTTGTGCTGGGCGCTCTGGGGGACGCTGCAATCTTTTTATTGACTCAGGAAGACAAGAAAATTCATCATCAGCTAAGTTATTTAACAACCACATATGAGAGGCAACATTCAGATGACATATTGGTTATGAGCACAAGAGGACCGGAGTTTCCTCAGTAATTACACAGGCCTGGGAGCACTGCTATAAGATGAACCTTCTTGCCCCTACCAAACAGATGTCAAGGCATTTAGTGAGCGGAGGGATGGCCTAACAGTAGCTGTTTAGTGTGATAATGGCGTTTGATGGTTTGGACACAAACACCATTGTCACACTCCACAGCTCTGTTAAGGAAAATCGGTAGCCACGAAAGTGTTAATTTCACCTGCACATTCCACCATAGCCACTGAGCATCACCAGGGAGCCTCGGCAGCTCCACAGAGAGACCTGAGCAAAGAAAAAGAGGGATAACGGGTCGGAAGCATCTTGAGCAATGGAAAGAAACAAAGATGTCGGACTTCTGTGCTCTGGAACAGCCAGGCTAATAAAGGGACCCACTGCCTTGTGGTCTGCTACCACCCACAATGTCCTCCCAGCAACAGGAAGGAAGACTTCCTCTGGAAATGAAGGAGAAATCTGTTTGCGTCAATTTTCTAAAAGGGCCAAGAGGGGCTTCCCTGGTGGCGCAGTGGTTGAGAGTCCGCCTACCGATGCAGGGGACGCGGATTCGTGCCCCGGTCTGGGAGGATCCCACATGCCGCGGAGCGGCCGGGCCCGTGAGCCATGGCCGCTGAGCCTGCGCGTCCGGAGCCTGTGCTCTGCAGCGGGGGAGGCCGCAGCAGTGAGAGGCCGGTGTACCGCAAAAATAAATAAATAAATAGGCTAAGAGAGAAAGAATCCCCAGAGGGAATCAATTTTAGGAAACAAATACTTGGTAGAAGACCACATTATAAACTGTAATAACATGACTGGATTCATTGATCGTCACTGACTCTCTCCTCACCATCTATCCCAACCCATCATCAGTAACTGTGGTCAATTCTGCAGTCTAAGAAAAACTATTTTGCATGGGAACCTACCATTTAGACGAGCGGTAATCCACTCTCAGTAACAGCTGTTGGATACAGAGGCATCCAACGGGGCTCAGATGTCACATCTTACTCACCGCAGCGGTTTCCCACTGCAGTAGCGGGTGATAGATGAGAGGAGGGAAGGACAGGAGGAAAATGGAGAGAGGGGAACTATTCCATTTTTTTGTTAATAATACTCCTTTTCTAGCAAACGGGAGCCTCCTGTGAATAAATCCCTTCTGGTTTACTTGATTTCTTGTTTTAAAAAAAGAAAAAGGGTTTCTGACTGATGTATGAGCTCCTGCCCACAGTGGAGCATGGGAGGAAATAAAGCATTTTATCTCAGCCTTTCTTTTCCCCAAAATGCTGGAAATGGAGAGAGATGGAGGCCAGTTTACTCCTTCCCCAAGATAACTGAGTTGTTAACCAGAGCATTGCTTCGGCCGTAAAATGGGCCCATTCTTAACTTGGAAATGAATCCTTCTGCCTTTTTTTTTCAGTAAAAATGTCCCTTATTCACACGCAGACCATGAAACAACCCTCTTCAACCTGGACCGTGCGGTTGAGAGCACACCACGGAAGCCACTCAGCTTCCGCGGGATTGTTGTGCTGGTCCCCGCCTCTTTTTTTCTCTCCAGTTTTATTGAGATATCTAGCATATTCATTTTAGTGTAAAACATCAGACTTGTTTTTTTTCTTTCCTTTTTCACTGTGTTGATTGCTCATCTTCCTACGAAGAGACTGACTTCCTTTGGTTCCTGTCTGTGACCCTGGCTCGCCTTTTCAGGGTGCAAGGTGGCAGGAAAGTGGCACCTGTCTCACTCTTGGACCTGCTGTCTTCAGGGGGAATTTTCCCCTGGGCATTTGGCAAGACTCACACCGAATACCAACTCTAGAGTTCCAGCTGGCCCCCTTTGCTACCGCAAACCCCTGGCATGCTGGGTGCAGCCGCAGGGGACACACTCGTGTGATTAACCATCCCTGGTTCTTCCCTTCCCTACAGCGCCTTCTAACAACTTAGCCGGGCTCATCTGCTTTGTCTTTGCCCGAGGGACTAGAACAGAAAGCCCCCGTTCTTGGTCACTCCTGGGATGTTCTGACCATGGCGAGAGGCTCCAGAAATCTCTTAACTCAGTTGGAAAGAATCATCGGGAGGTGATCAATTCACTAGTGACAAAGGTCCTGGCAGGACACACTTGGAGAGCTCTCTATCGGTCAAGCTCCTGGGGTCATTTGACTTCAGAATGCACTTCTCCGCGTGGGCCTTGTATGCCTTGAAAGCCTGAAGCTTTCGGTAACCTGCAAAAGACAGAATAGGGAAGGAAGAGTAAACAGGGGAAAGAAGAAAAGAGAGGAGGTAGTTAATGTGTTAATGGTAAATCTTACCAAAATCCTCCTCCAAATAAACCTCTATTTCTTTGGTCCAGGAGATTCATGGCAAGGAAAAAGTCCTTGAATTTGTTGAAAAGATTTTCTTTTCTACCCATTTGTAGAAAGCTTTGCCTATAAGGTTGTCCAGAGAGGCATCGTTTATAACAGTAAGAATTGCAAACAACTTAAATGTCCAATTATAGGGGAAGTGTGATATATTTATAGTCCACCCTAGTCATTTAAGGTGATGTTGTAGAAAAATGCCTATTGACTTGGAAAGAGATTTCAAGAGATGTTATCGAATGAAGAAGTAGTTTACAAAACTATATCCACAGTATGAGCCCCCTTCTGTGAAAAAAGGCATACATGCCTAGGGCAAAAACATCAACTGTTAACCATGGAATTATGGTTTTGTTTTTTGTTTTCTCCTTTTGCTTCTCTGCATTTATTCATTCTATAATTAATGTAATAGTTTTGTAATGAGAAAAATAAATAGAATGTAAACATTTTTAAGAAGTTTTTTTTGGTGTGGATTTCCTAATAAAAATTCCTTCTTGCAAAACATTCTTCTGAAACTGGGAAGTTAGAATTTACCCTATTCCTACTCTGCTTGTCAACAAGCTTGAAAAGTTAGCGCTGGGCTGAGAGATGGGCCACAGGCTAATTTCCTAGCAAATTATTAGCAAAATGCTTTATTAGGCGCTACAATTATTTTATGGTATTATGGCATAAACACATTTATTGAGTGCCTATTGTGAACAATTTAAAAATATAACAGCCATCATCTTTTATTACTTCTTTGATGGTTTCTGCGGGAGTGGTTGAATTCTGTCAACCTGCAAAGCAGTTTAAATGGGGAAGTAGAATGTTTTCATTTTTTTCAAATGCCATCCAATAATATGTCACTAAGAAAAAAAAAATTGGAAGTGGTTAATGCCAGGATCTACTTGGATATAGTTTTAAAATTTTAAATAGTCACTTCTCATTCTGCAGGTTTAAAACAATCTTTCATATTTTCAGATTTAACAACTGAACTTAAATAGCTCCAGCTAATTAAAAAAACTCAGAAAGTTTATAAGCTGGTTGGGAAACAATTACACTTGTTATTTCCTGTGAAAAAATTAATCGTTAAAGGCAAAGAGGTTGGAAATTAATTCAGGGTGATGTGTCCAAATGCCAGCAGTTTTCCACAGCTGGAAAAGGCCTTGGGGGATCGTGTTTAATTTCTCTCCTCTGATCTCAGCTACACAAATCTCCCATTGTCTCTCTTTGAGCCTTACTTCCTGAGAGAGGTTGAGTACCAGGCATTCCTAAATGGCTCTTTATTAAAATGAAACTTCTGTGCAGTGTCCCAGGCTCCCTTCCCTCACCTTCCCAACCTGGACAGAATCTCTAGACATTTCTAGCTGCTGTGGTCAATTCAGATTGCAGTTTTCCCATTGAGTTCATGGGTATGAAAAACAGGCAAGGCTGGATTTACTCTTTTTAAAGTTGGGCGTTTCTTTTCATAAATGGGGAGGGGGCAGGAAGGGGGAGTTCACTGAGAAGAAAGCCTTTACAAAGCCTAATCCTCTAGCTAATTCACCAACCTGTAAATATTCTGCGTGCATCACACCTCCCTGTAAGATGTCTGAGATTCACAAGCACCAGGAATATCACAAAACTCCCTATGCTTTCTCAGGTCAGATATGGGCATGAGTGGCCTGTCTTTGCTTTCACATTTTATTTCCCAGGGTCTGGGAACATTCTAGGGCCAACTCCAGAGAGCTGAGAAAAGAGTGCCTTGAGGACCGTGAAGTGTCACTTTGCTGCAAACCTAACCCTTCAGCACCTAAGAAAGATTCTTAAAAAGCAAATAATAAATGGAGATGCTTTTTTTAAATTCCAAATCCACATTTCCTGTCATTTCAGATAGATGTGTTAAAGACGTCAATTTGATTCTTTTAGACTATTATAGTCTAGAAGACAAAAGAAGTCAGTTGCATATGCCTGAGTCTTGTCATTTTGAAAGCACATGGAAATTTTAAAATAGAATGTTCTTTTCCATAGGGAGCAAGGAAGCATTTCTTTTCTCATTGAAATCCATCTAGAGGGGAAATCAGGAAAGTTTATGCATGTGTCCATTATGCCCTTTATCGCCAGCCAGAGTTGAGAGGGGATCACTGAGCAAATTCTCAGCCAAGTTGAGGTCTTCATAGACTCTTTTCAAAGAGAACTGCTGAGGCCTGGGGATTCCTAGGAGCCAGTTTCATTTCTATGCAGGTGTCCAGCTATTTCCAGTGCTGTCCAGGGAACAATACCAGTTGGACAGAGGAAGAGCTCCAGTGTTGGAGTTTTAGAAGTTGAGAAACAAAATGTAGGGACCTAGCCCTGCGGTTGTGCTTGCCCTGAAACAGGGGGAAGGGAAGGACTTCTGGGCAAACAATCCTAATTCCAGGTATCCTACGGGTGGAATCTTGTTTGAAGGCCTTGGTGTTATTGTTAAATCAGACCATCATAAAACAGGAAATGGCTTCATATACAGCCACTCCAAGGCCATGCCACCTCCAGGCTCTAGACTCCTCCCCCCTCCTTCACCTTCTCCTTTCCCTCCACTGGGGGGAGAAGCATCTTTAGGAGAGTCTCCAGTTTTCTTAGGCTCTCTGAAGATGCAGAATAATCGTGGCAAACAGATTCCATTGTGGTGTGTGTAACATGTCACATTGCTTAGGTGCTGTAGGGTGTTTTTAAACACCTGGGTGGCAGCTCACCCTCACTTCTCAAAGTCAGTGGCCCCCCAGAGGAACAGCCTAAATCACACAGGGGAGTTGGAAGATACTGGAATGTGTGTGGGGAGGCACCTACCTTCCAGTCACCTCATGTCTTCTCCGGGCCCAGGGCCCGTTCTCTGCCAGTGGGATGGTGCCTTCTGTTCTCCCCTCTCCTGGCTGTATGGGGGTGGCCATGGGCGCCAGCCCTGAGCTTCTGTGGGGTTTAGGCCTTTCCCCGCTCCCTTTATGGGATCCAGGGTTTTAAAGTAAACAGTTCTTTCTCTTTCTGATAAGTCACATTAAAGTATCGATTTGGAGGGAGGGAGGGCACGACCTTAGCCCTTAGTCATCGTCACCTTTGGTCAAGCTCACTAAGCAGGACTGGAAGGCCTGCGTCCCCCTCCTGTGGCCGAAATGGAGGCCCTTGCCCCTGCTAAGCCAGTATTTCCCTCAGAAATCCAGGTTTAAACCCGTTTAACTCCTTCCTCACAGGAAGACCGCAGTTGATTACACTGTCACCTCCTCAGATTTCTAGATCCAGAAAAGTCACCTGATCATAGGAACCTATTAAATATATCCTTGGCGTATCCTACTGCAAGCTCTCGACCAATATTTGGAAGCCAATCTCACGCTCCTCTTGAACCAATCGTTTCTGACGTAGTTACAATCTACTTACTTGTTCACGCCAACAGTGATTTATTAAGCCCCTCCTTACCTGCTCAGCTCTGGTATCACAATGGTGAGCGAGACAAACGGAGTTTACATGCTGGTTAAAAAAAAAAAAAAGACAGATAACAGAGAGAGCCATGCAAAGGCAATAACCACCACCACCGCTGGAGGCTGCCCCTGGCCCTCAATGTAGTCTGTCAGCTGCTATTATCTTTAATGTTTCTGATCATTTCTTTTCCTCCTCAGGCCACTTTGCTATTTTGCCTTCTTACGCTTTGAAAAGAAGCTATTTGTTATCCTCTCTAGTAAGAACCAGTCCTCACTTCAGATCGCATTTATCCTGGTCGAAGCTCATGACCCTCTGAGGAGAAGAGGCAGCCTTAACTAGTGGGTATGTTGCCATTTTGTCCTACACAGAATTGGAAGGGAAAGCAAAATATGCTCTGGCCTTTCTTCTTCTTCCCTAAGAACTGATGTCAAGAAATGAGTCCCGGGCTTCCCTGGTGGCGCAGTGGTTGAGAGTCCGCCTGCCGATGCAGGGGACGCGGGTTCGTGCCCCGGTCTGGGAAGATCCCCTGTGCCGCGGAGCGGCTGGGCCCGTGAGCCATGGCCGCTGAGCCTGCGCGTCCGGAGCCTGTGCTCCGCAACGGGAGAGGCCACGACAGTGAGAGGCCCGCGTACCGCAAAAAAAAAAAAGAAAGAAATGAGTCCCAAGTTTGCCCCTATCTTTGGTCCTGCTTCTGGTCCCTTCCCTCCAACCACCTGAGATCAAACTGAGAACTTGTTCCTAGAAAAGACCAGGGTGCTCTGGGAGGGCTGAGGGATTGGCCATGGCCTTGTGAAGGCTGGCACATTCATATGGTAAAAGCCCACATGTTCATCCTGAAGTGGGACAACAACATTGGCGTGGGTCCTGTGGAGGTCGCCCGGCTCCAGCTTTGTTCAATGGCTCTGGTGTCACCCTGACGCCTCGCTGGTCCTGCCTGGGATAACTTGCTTTGTACTTTTAAATCTGCTTCTCCTGGTTGCAGCAACTGTATTTCTTTTCAGAACTACTGTTGGTTTTTCACCTTTTCAGTGACACAGAGTCCCAAGTCCCCAATATAGATATTCTTTCAAACAGCAGGACAGGTTCCCCCCACACCCAGGCCTCACCGCATGAACATCCGGGTCGCTTTCACCAGCTTTGCTCGGTCTCTGAAAGTTGATGCGTTTTTGCCAAGACAGTTTCCCTTTCATTTGGAAAACCATGGTGAAGACAAATGTTCAACTTTCAGATGATTTCCTTTAAATTCCCAGCCATGGTACTTGCAAGGATTTTGAATTTCAGAGAAAGGGTAAATCTTGCCCTATTTATAATCCTTACCAAACTTCTTCCAGCAAATCACAGAACACCTGCCTCTGCAGCTTTAAAATGACTTTTTTTTTTTAAATTATAGGGGATGCATTCTTTTAAGATAAGATAGATTTGAATCCTGCAAGGTTGAAGTTCAGCTTAGAATGTCTGAAATCCCTAATGTTTGTACTCAGATACAGGCTGCAAAACAGGGCTTTGCAAACAGAGAAAAACAAAATCGGGTAACTTTCCACTGGTTGCAGCTGGAAGCAGGCTCCGCCTCCCGTGGGTGACTGACAGTGGTTTTCTCTTCCTGCCTTGAGTGGCAGGCTTTTTGAGACGGAAAAAAAAAGGAATCAGTTCCAACGAAGACTGCCAAACTTTTGCCAGGAGGGAGGCCGAAGTTTGAGAACTTGGAATCCAATCTCAAAAGAGTCTCGTTCGAGATTCTTTTGCCACTCAAATTTTTGCCTTTGCAAAAGACACTTTATATTTCTGAGCCTTTAGTTTCCTCTCTGTGTAGCAAAGCTGAAGATACTAGCTTGTCATTTGCTCTGAAACCTTGGTGAAATAGGAGATGAATTTGTTTTTGTTAATAATAGAGAAAAACAAAGATGGATGTAGAGAAATTACCAAGGTCTTGAGCTGTATCGACTAATTGGGGTAGTGAAGAAAAAGAGACCAAAGGAGTTGAATTTACCATGAGGGAAAGGGCCAAGCACAGGAGGACAGGCAGGATGCTGAGTGACCACAGCTTCAGGTTGGCCATCAAGAGAATCAAAACCACTTTCAAACCAACATCCCAATCCAGGACCCAAGTAAAAACATAGAGTGTTGACAGCGAGTCCTGGTTTCACCACTGTAGTCACACACAGGCCACCTTCTCCCACTAAAGGTCCTGCTCTTATGGGTGGAAATGGGCTCAGAACACCGTTAGGCATTGGGGGAGGGGCCTGACTGCAGGGGGCAAAGGGGAAGGGTCATCATTTGAGTGAGTGGTACCCACTCCCGGGAGGCAGTTGCAGACCAGCTGCAGACATTATGATACTTCCTGCCTAAACACTTCAACACTTGTCCCCAAGGAATAGGAGTATTCTGCTTAATCCGAGTACCATTATCAGAGCGAAATTAACAGTAATTCCCTAATAGTGTCTAATATTTAGCTCATTTTCAAATTTCCCAATTATCTCCAAAATCACTTTAGAACTGTTTTTCTTTTCTTTCTTTTTTTTTTTTTGGAGTATAATTGCTTTATAATGGTGTGTTAGTTTCTGCTTTATAACAAAGTGTATCAGTTATACATATACATATGTTCCCATATCTCTTCCCTCTTGAGTCTCCCTCCCTCCCACCCTCCCTCTCCCACCCCTCCAGGTGGTCACAAAGCACGGAGCTGATCTCCCTGTGCTATGCGGCTGCTTCCCACTAGCTATCTATTTTACATTTGGTAGTGTATATATGTCCATGCCACTCTCTCACTTTGTCCCAGCTTCCCCTTCCCACTCCCCATGATACTAGAAATTTTTCTTTTTAAAAACTATGATCCAGGCAAGATTAATGCTTTGCATTTGGTTTGTAAATGACAAAATTAATCGTTTGGTAGTGTATATATGTCCATGCCACTCTCTCACTTTGTCCCAGCTTACCCTTCCCACTCCCCATGATACTAGAAATTTTTCTTTCTTTTTAAAAACTATGATCCAGGCAAGATTAATGCCTTGCATTTGGTTTGTAAATGACAAAATTAATCTAGATGCTCTCTAGCAGTCTGTCAAAACTGTTATGTTTCCATCCTAGTTTTTCCAAAGATTGGCCACTCCTCTAGGACTTGCAATGAGAGAAGGTCTAGAATGCAGGTCCTTTAAACCTTCTGCCTGGCTTCCCCTCTCTCCACATGGCCTCCCCACTCTGAAGATAAGCAAATACTCTTGAGTACCTCTTCCTTCAATATCCAACAAGAATCTCCAGTGAGCCCTCATTCATTCATTCATTCACTCAAGAAATATTTGTTGAAAGCCACTGTGTCCTTAGCACTATTCTAGATCCTGGGTACGCAGCAGCAAAACCCAACCAACCAACCAAGAAAACCAGACTGAAATGCCTTCCCTCATGGAATTTACATCCAGAAGGAGGTGAGCAATAAACAGAATAAAGCAAGTCAGAAGTGGATAGTGGGTTTTGGGGAAGGACACAAGTTAAAATAGCGGTAGGCAGGGCGCCCCCTGTTTGAGCAGAGAACAGAAGGAAGTTAAAGAGTGAACCACGAGGAAGAGAATTTCCAGGCAAGAGGGACCTACACGCTCAAGTATGTCTCAAAACGGGAACAAGGCCAGCGTAACCAGTGCGGTGGGGCTGAGGGGAGAGTTACCAGATGAGGTCGTGTGGCCTCACATGGTATTTACAGTTCCAGTGTGGGCTTGGCCACCCACTATTCACAGTAGGTGGAAGATAAATGCTTCATTTTAATAACATTTGTTACAGTAAAGAAGAGATAAATTGGAATTGGAAGAATTATTCAGGAATCCGTTCCACCTCAAGTTCATTCCCTAATGAATTGAATCTAAAAATTTTTCAAATGTGACGCATTCAGATTTTCAAGATGTTAAAACGTGGGGGAAATTTGTGTGTTTCAAAATCAGTGAAATAGAGTCATTTGAATACTTTTTCCTATCTGCCCCCCTTTATATTTGACCGTATTCTTACCTAGTGTAGTTACTGACCCTGGAGCTAAACTGCCTGGGTTCAGACCCTGGCCCTCCCACTTACCAGCTGTGTGATCTTCTGAGAGTTACTTAACTTCTCTGTGCATCAGTTTTCTCATTTATAAATGTGTGTTAATAGTAGCACCTGTTTCATAAGGTCATTGTGAGGGTTCAGTGAATTAATACACATAAAGTGCTTACACGAGTGCCTGGCACAGAAGAAACACTCAAGTGTCATTATTAAACCCTCATAACCTCTTTGAGCTATTTCTGATTTTAAAATTGAAACGAGAATAATCAGAGACACCGCTAGTACAGGTCAAGGCCGGGACTTGAAGCTCACTTTTCTGGGGCAATTCTACTTCCCTCTGCAGCTGCCCTACCTAAGGAGGCTGGGTTCCAACACCCGTGACTTTGTTTTCCCAAGAGTCGCTCAAAACTCTGGGCACTGGGGACAAACTCTCGAGCGTTACACCGATTCTGCCCTGGTCCATGATCTTTGCCCAGATGCTCCATTGTGTTTTACAACCCACTAACCTGTCGCCTTGAGCATTTCTACTCTGGTGAGCACAAGAACGTGGAGGGATAGAGCCGGCCTTTGCCGGGGCTCGCACAGGGTCCCTGAGAATGCATCTCGGCAGCCGCAAAGCTCTGGGCCTCTTTCCTGAGAAGGAGACGCTAGCAGTGCCTTGTGACTAGGGAGTCCTTCCTGAAAGGGCACCCAACACCCGAGTCCAATGTTGAGTCACAGACGACAGATGCTCAGGATAGAGGGGCCCATCCCAGCTCTTCCTCTTGCCCTTGGTGACTTTCAAGGAGTTCTGATGGCACCATCTTCTCCCATCATCGGAGACTTCATATGGAAGAAAGTCATTTCATGAAATGCCATGTGAAAACAGGATTTAGTTGATGCATTCATTCATTTGTTCATGGTCTATGTTAGGTAGCTCTCTACCCAGGCGTGGGCTGGCATCACAGAACCGTCTCTCCCCCCACCCCACCTTCCCAGGAGCACCATGAGGCTCCTAAGTATAACCCCAAAGTCATCTAGATGCTTAAGGGGTAAAGGAACAGAATGACTGTTGTGATATTATGATTAATAATAAATATGTATTTGGTCTTCATCACCAAGTCGGGCACAGAGCTCCTAAAACTCTAAATTTCCTAAGTGATAAGAGCTCTAAAGGTGTCTTTTCTTATGTTAATGAAGTGACTTTTGGAACCTAGGTAGCCAAAAGATGGGGGCTGGTTGTCAGAGGACGCAGTCACGTGATTAGAGAGTTGGCATTTTTAGTCCCACCCCTGGACCTCCGGAGAGGGGAGAAGGGTAAGAGGTCGAATCACTCACCAGTGGCCAATGATTCAACAAGTCATGCCTATGTAAGAAGCGTCCACACAAATCCAAAACGATGAGGTTCAAAGAGCTTCCGAGTTGGTGAACACATTGGAGATTTGGGAAGAATGGCTGCCTATGAGAGGGCACGGATGCTGTGCCCTTTACCCATACCTTGCCCTGTGCGTCTCTTCTGTCTGGCTGTTCTTGAGCTATATATCTTTTTATAATAAACAGGTTACCTAGTAGGTAAAATGTTTCTCTGAGTTCCATGAGCCAATCTAGCAAATTAATGCAACCCAAGGAATGGGTCATGGGAACTTCTGATGGCTCAGAAGCACAGATGACAAACTGGACTTGCAACTGGTGTCTGAAGTGAGGGGGAGGGTCGTGGGACTGAGCCCTTATCCTGTGGGATCTGGTGCTGTCTCCAAGTAGATAGTGTTAAAATTGAACTGTAGGACACCCAGCTGGTGTCCGAGAATTGCTTGGTGGTGTGGAAAACTTTCCCACACATTCTAATTGGCGGCCAGGATCTTAACTACATACTCTGGACAATCTCAAATGCACCCCGGGTTGGTGGTCTCTGCTATAATTTTCCCGAAGGCCAAGGCCAGCTATGTGAAATAGTTTGCAACATATATTCTTGGGTGGAATCCTTGAAATAGAAACTTGGCAGGAAATTCAGAGCCACTTACAGAGGCATTGTATTAATGTTCCTCTGTTTCCTCCTGTTTCCCTCTAGGGTCAGTCTTAGGCTGAGAAGTTAGGGTGCAAATCCTGGGTATGTGTTCCTCTTATGCACAGGGGCTTCCGTGCCCATCCCTGAGTGTGTTTCTCATAGACCCCACTTTGATGGAGAGCTCTCCAGGGAAACACTCTGCCCCATCATTTTGTGCAGGTCACTATCTTCCCTTCTCTCCTTGCTCCCTGCCCCCGTGGCCTTTACCCCTTGCACATTCACAAACATTGAACTCCAACCCTGGGTCTCCCCTGAGTTCTGTCCATTGGCACCTCCCCCAAAAACTTTCTCTACCCTTGTTTCCTCTTCAACGCTCACTTTCTGGCACACTTAGGTATTGGTAGAATCAACTCAGGAATGACTCTGAATTAAAACAATGTTCAATGGAAAGAATTTTTTAAAAATCAAGTTAATTAATTTGCTTTCTGTCCTGGCTACAGCTGCTTTCTGTTTCACTTTTGTTTTCGAGTCAGGCAGAGAATGGAATCGGCACTCAGTTCTAGAGCCACCAGCTCCAGAATCCACTGAGCCAGATGCCAAACCAGTGCTTTGATCAGTGGTCATATTGTCACACCTGGACCCCTGAGGCAGTATCACGCCGTCCCCTTTATGCCTCTTGTGCTGTTGCCCCACACAGCTTTCCCTTATCACCTCCTAAAGTCCAGATGTCAGGCAGGGGGATTAGTGTGGTTGAGACACAAATCCAGTCCAGGAGCGTGTCTGCTGAGCCCCCATCCTGGGCCTGGTGGTGGACTCTCGAGCACAGAGAGAGAGACCACTGATGACTGCTCGTATCAGGTGAGGGGCAAGGCCTCAATGAACTCACAGCTGAATTGAAGAGACGTGGCTTTAGAATCGCTTATTAACTCTATTGAGATCATGTGCGCGTAATCCTCTCAGTGAGCAGTAGAGGTGGGACTCAGGGGTCAGAGCAGGCGTCTCAGACCTAGCCCCTGCCAGCCTTCTGTGGGAGGGGGGCTTCATAAAGCTGGATCTGGGCTTGGGCCGGGCCCTATGAACACGGGCACAGGTCCCAGCATTCCTCAGTGGGCATGCTGAGGCAAAGGGCTGACTTAATTCACGCAACCATGGGGAACCAGTGGACCCAAGGTGGTGTTTAGAAGACAGTGTCTGCTAGTTGTGGGCACAGGGGATTGTGGGTGGCACACAGGGCTACTTGAGTGTCCTCTCTGTGAGCACAGGGGATCCTGGGGTGACTCCCAGGGCTGAGCAGCCACTGTGGGCACAGAACAGGAATGTGGGATGGCTCTTTGATAGCTGCTGGGTATGTAGGTGGGAAGTGGAGAGAGGAAGCAGTTCCGAGGAGCAGCAGTAAAACAACAGTCGTGGGATTAGACAGGAGAGGACAGCCCGCAGTCAGGGGTCTTTGTCCAGAGAAATGTCCTGTGAGTGGTGCTTCAGAGCAGGGGATGCGTAGCCAGAGAATCGGAAGTGTGACTCCTGTTTCTGCACTTGTTGGGTGAACCTGAACCTAAATTTCCTCATCTGTAAAGTTCAGATAATAAAACCTACCTTCCCAAACTATGGTGAGGATTAAATGAGACGATGTATATAAAATACTTAGCATAGTGGTTGACACGTAGTACGCACTCAAATATTATTATTACTGTTGTTGGGCTGGTATAATAGAGAAAGTATTGAGAGAAAAGACACTCAGCTGGCTGTTGGGGGGCGGGGCATGAGATGGCTTATCATCCTGGGAGACCACAGGCCTTTTTCTTCATGGCTTTTCCCTCTGCAGCTGGGACTATAGACTCCAGCTGCCTTAAATCCCCTTCCTCGCCTTGCTGGGGTCCTTGGATCAGAGGTTTGGCGCCAGTTCAGAGGGCAAATCCCGGTATTTGCCTGAGCCCTGAGGATTTCCTTCTGCCTGAGGCTCCCAAGTGACCAGGGTAAGTTCCAGATAACAGATAAAATGCAAATTAAGTGACGGCAACATGCCTTCTCGCTCACAACCGTTCCTTCTGTCACTCAGCTGCCTTGGCCCTCGAGAGGGACAGCAGGGGAGTCCCAGGCACCGTGTGGAAGCCCCTCAATCTCTCCCTGCCTTCTGTTTTAGCTGCCTGGACTGGATTAAAAGCCAACAGGACAGACAAGGCGGCCCGAGTCCCCAGAGGCTGGCTGGGCTGCTCACCCAAGCTCTGCCCCAGGCTTCCCTCTCCCTGGTTAACTGGCCCAGGAACAAATTAATTGTCCTCAGTTGCTTTCCTTGGCCAGCTTGTAATTGGCAATCCTTTTGCACATTTCTCAGTAACAAAATCCAGCACCCCTTCATCTACTTGTGAGTCTGTTCCTTTCCTGGGTTTTGTAATGTGCTTGCTTGTTTGCTGCTTTGCAAAACAGTATATAACTGTTACTGTTTCTCCAAGACAAAAAGAAAATTTGTATTGCTAAAATCAAATTTAGTCCCTTCGGCTTTGTTTCCATGCTTCTGCACAGAAAATAACTTTTCATTTCAATGCTGAATCATAGTGTAATCTTGGAAGATATTTTAAATGGCAAACTCAGGAGATGTACCAACAATGCAGACAGCTCAGTGAGCTGACACCACGACCAGCAGTCACGGAGTTCTCACATGCACATAGATGACAATTGCACCATGTCTGCTGCCTGGCCAATAACACTGATCATGCCATTAAGTCCTAAAGGCATCCTAATATCAGAGATGCTAAAACATGAGGGGGGAAGGTGTGCTTTAACAGACAAAATGCAGTTGTTTTGCAAAAATATGATAATATAGCAAAACCTGTATTTTTCATTCAATATTCTATCAACATACTTCTGTGTCAAGGAATGTCTTGTATCAACACTCTTAAAAATAATTTTGGATTCCATTTTCTTTCATTGTGTTCCATTGACTGAATTTATTATTCACTAAAACCCTTTTTTTTTCTTTTTTTTGCAGTACGCGGGCCTCTCACTGTTGTGGCCTCTCCCATTGCAGAGCACAGGCTCCAGACGCGCAGGCTCCGGACGCGCAGGCTCCTGACGCGCAGGCTCAGCGGCCATGCCTCACGGGCCCAGCTGCTCCGCGGCGTGTGGGATCCTCCCAGACCCGGGCACAAACCCGCGTCTCCCTTATCGGCAGGCGGACTCAACCACTGCGCCACCAGGGAATTTTGAAGTAAGTTGGTTCCTTTTTTTCAGAATTATTATTTTTTTCAGAATGATGCAAAGACCACCTTTAAAGATAAATAATTGCACACATCTTTTGTAATTTTTAAAAGACTTTGATACATTGCATTATCAACTTTTTAGCTTGGTTCCAAGCAAAATGGGCAAAAGTATTCCTTGTCTGTGAGATCTTAAGTGGTACAAGGTGACCTTTCTCGATTCTATATTAGGAAGTCACTGCTACGACTCAGCTAATACCTCCTCAGACCGAGAATATCACAAATCTTGTTACACGTATCGACAAACCGTCTCTCCTCAATTAGAATTGTCAGATTCAGCAACTAAAAACACAGGACATCCAGTTAAATTTTAACTTCAAATAAACAAATATATATTTTTTAGGGTAATTATGTCCCATGCAATATTTGGGGCTTGCTTATACTAAAAATTATTCATTGTTTATCTGTAATGTGAATTTAACTAGGGATGCTATATTTTATATGGCAACCCTTTCCGAATGTATTCCAGGAGGCTGCCGGATCCTGGGCTGCTGCTACACTGACCTGGCTCAGCTCTTTTTGGAGGTTGAAAGTCAGCTTCCTTAGAGTTACTTCTTCATTCCTTAGAGCACATGACTATTTTAATAAGCATTGCATTTAAGCTTAGCTCTTCTGTTACGTGAAAGTTGATGTAACTAGGTAGGACAGGGAGAACTGGGGAAGGACCAGTAGACTCAGAGTCGTAACAAAGAGATTTGCAACCCAGCTTAACCCTTCCCAGCTGTGTTAGCTTCGTCTCCCAGAGCCTCTATTTTCCTACATAAAAATATTAGGAACAACATATGACTCTCCTCAGTATTGCTGTAAAACAACAATGGGCTGATTTCCATGAAAGGGTTTATAAACTCTAAAACATTATGAGCTAAAAATCACGGGGGAAAGTCCCATGAAGCCAGAGCTTTAGAAGTATTGATTTTTTTCCCAGGTTTGTGCTGCTGTGATCTCCTCCACCAGTCACCTGTGAAGCTCACACCCATTTACCCCTTCCCCCACCACACATAAAGCTCACCTGCAGGCCATCAGCAAAATCCCAACTACTCTTAGGAATGGTTTAGCTGAAGGTGCTGCACGTAGAAGACTAAAGACAACCAGGGAAGTCAGCTTCTCCAAGAGCTTTAGGAAAAGCATTCAAACAGATTCTTGTGTTTTAAGAGCAGGGCTTTAATTAGACCAGAGTTTATGGGATGTTTTCTTCAATCCAGGCTGTGCAAAGGGCATTTGGAAGTAATCAATAACCCAGAGAACAGTTTGGAACCAGGAAAAAACATCAATTGAATTAACCTCAAGTATATTGGCTGTTTTGGCTGAATGTGTGCATAGGGGAAGATCTCAGCAAGGACCGTCAAAAGGAAGATCAACTGTCAGTGTTTTGTTAAACTGTGGTGTCTCAAGGGGGCTGGGGATCAGTAGGCACCAGATGAATCTTTAGGACAGACAGTAGCAGTTGTCCAGCTCTTTAAAACTGATAAAAATGTATATAGGGGCTTCCCTGCTGGTGCAGTGGTTGAGAGTCCACCTGCCGATATGGGGGACGCGGGTTCGTGCCCCGGTCCGGGAGGATCCCACATGCCGCGGAGCTGCTGGGCCCGTGAGCCAATGGCCGCTGAGCCTGCGCGTCCGGAGCCTGTGCTCCGCGGTGGGAGAGGCCACAGCAGTGAGAGGCCCGCATACTGCAAAAAAAAAAAAAAGTATATAATTTTGGGCCAGGGAAGGCATTCTTAAGCAGCACACAGAGCCTCAAATCGAGACTTTCTAACATTAGATGATTAAAATAGTAAAAGTAAAAAGAAATCTAGGAAAAAGTAGCAATCTGTACCACAGCCCCACCTCTTCAGTTTAGGAAACATTCTTATAAATCAAGATGAAAATGAGGAAAAGAGAGGCTATGAACACGGAATTTACAGCAAAATAAACACATGAAAACAGGGTTAACTTCATTCATCATTATAGAGAGGTCGATGAGGATCAATTCTCAGTGAGCTCATAGGTTAAAACTAAGAAGTTGGTCAATATCCAGTATTCGTCACACTGTGGACAAGCTGCCATTCTCAAAGGCTGTGCTGGAAGTGTTAATGGTTTACTTTTTAAAGGATAATTTGATAGTGTCTATTAAAATTGGAAGTACCCCCCTCTTGGTGCAGTAATTCTATTACTGGGAACTTATATTCACAAAAGGAAAGTAAGACATGTATATAAAAATATTCATTGCAGCATTGTTTGTAAGATCAGAAAACTGAAAAGCAGACTACTGTATGGTAGACTGGTTACATAAATAATACAGCATACGAAGTAATAATGTAATAACACAGCCATACAATGTAAAATTGTGCAGAAAAAGAAAAAGACCAGGAATTGGGGTAAGCAGGATGGTGTATCCCATGCCTCCCCAGTCCAAAATATATCAGAATACATTTGGTATAAGTAAAAATATAGAAATACTTGCATGCATCTGTATATATATTTATTTGGTGGTAATAGCATACTTTTTCTTCCTTGAAGGATACAAAGAATATCATTGATGGTGGGTCCTTGGGGAGTGGGCTAGTGGTTGGGAGGTGGGGGCAGTGACCTTTTGCATCTGGGATTTTACCTTGCTTGGAGGTGGGATCAGAAGCAGAGCTCCAAGGCTGCTGAATGGGCAACAGATGAGGGGGACACGGTCTCTCGTCCAAAAGCTGAGGACGGGTGCAGCGCGACATCAAAGGACTAGGATTTCTGTACAGATGCAGGCCTGCTGGCTTGACATGAGCGGTCTCGGTAAAGCTGCAAGCACCAACAGCATACCTCACCTTGGAAGCTGAGGGCTTTGATCCTCGGCGTCCGACGGCCAGTCAGGGTTGGAGTTAGGGGAGCTTTCGCTTATCCTGGAAGGGGGTCACTCAGCTCAGGGTGCTTGCAGCATAGGTGTCTGCGGTGCTAAGCAGGTGTAAGAAGGGGGCCCACTCTAGCAGGGGAGTCATGGAAAGTTTCCTCCAGGAAGCCATGTTGGGCCTGAGCTCTGAAGGAGGGGTAGGAATTGTCTAGGCAAAAGGACGGGGATGGAAAGATACCAGGTAGAGGGAACAGCACGTGTGAAGGTGTAAAACAGTGGCAGGCGAGCCCCCGTGGCTGGAGCAGATAGAGTGGGAGAAGGCACCCTGTGAGACCTCGAGGTAGGCAGGGTGCCATCCAGCAGGACCCGGGGGCACAGGTTGGGGTTTCATCTTTATCCCAGGAGCGCTGGGAAGCTATTGAAGGGTATCACTTGTATCTAGACAGGATCATGTATTCAGCAGTGAGAAGAGGGGGATGGAGAAGGGCAAGAGAGGAAATTAAGAGGCTTTGGTGAAGTCCATGTGAGGGATGGTCACAGTGGGGGCGACAGAGCTAGAGCTAAAGTTGGATAGAAGCTTATGGGTGCCTCTTGTGATCTCTGCTTCCAAAGGGCCACACCAGCTGCCACCACTTCCTGTCTGAGCTGCCTCATTGTGGGGTTGGGGATGGGGACCAAAGTGAAAAGAAGTGAGAAAGATTTGCAGATCTGAACACCAGTCATGGGAGTTCCAGACTCTGTAGGACATGGGTCTGCGGCCCATATTCCCATCTGTGCTCTGGGCCTCCCTCCACTCCCAGGAATAGGGGTGCACAAACATGGTGATTATTTCCATGTATCAACATTAGACTTTAATATTGACCCACCACTAGAATAATAACCACTGTGTTCTGGGGGAATTAATCTCCAGGTACTGACTACCTTATTATCCCCCCTTTTCAGCATCATTCTTACTTCTCATTAATCTTTAGGAACAGGACCATCTCTTGGCAAAATTGTGAGTTTTCCATCCCCTCTTGTAGGCTACAGATATAAGGAAGGGGTGCTTCAGAGAGGCTGCAAAGGCCTGAAAATCCACGTGTACACCAAGCCTTTGAATACGTGTGGGTGCTGTTGTGGTTGATGGAACAAACATCTATTTCAGTGTTCTACTGCACTGAGGATAATTCAGGTCTGAATAACTTGTGGTCATTATGCGGTTTCTTAATCACTAGATCTTAAAAGTTCTGTGGATTTTTTTAAAAAGGGGCTATAATACTTAAGAACTGCTAGTTTATGGCAAAGGATCTGACATAGCAGGCTGATGTGTTATTCATTCAATAAGTAGTTATTGCATACCCATTCCAAGCCCTGGAGATATTCATGAATGACATAGACATAACCCCCATCCTCAAAATAGTAATACTAGTAAACAGACAGTAACTGGAACACTAGAGAAAAGCTGATCTTCAGTAGAAGGTAAGCAGTTGGCTGGAGATCAGTTGAGTTTTAAGACGTAGGGAAAAATGCTACTCCTTCCTGAGGGCTATACATTTTGAAAGAGGAGCCTCTAGAAGGGTAAACACAAAGGACTGAATTTCTACTGGTGAAAATTCAGGAAATAGTTTGGCAGGCTGCAGAAAGCCATTTAAAGAGCTTGACTGGAAGACAAATTACAACCTTTCCTAAAATAATAAAATAGTATTTAAACTATGTTAGTACCCAATATCATCAGTATGTTAACCACTTAATATCTGATATTGATTACAGGCTGTGCCTATGTAGAGGACTTTGCTTTCATATATTTAAAAATATACAAAATATATTTTTGAATATAGTTGCATCCTGATTGCTACTAGAATGTGAAAATATTGCTCGTTGGGTCTGGAAAGATGCTCCCTTTTGCTGGCTAGTAGCCGGTAGTTGGAATTCGATCCTGACATGCACAGTATAGACATGGGAAAGTCCAAGGTCATATTACCAATAATGGAAATAGAAACCAAAATCTTTTTTTAAATGAAAAGGAATTTGGGACCCAGCTGGCTGGTAAGAGATGGCATGTGGAGATGAACCCGCAGCTGCTGGAGTAACTCGTGGAAGGGGCAGACCAGACTGGTTAGCTGTCTAGAGGCACCAGGAGTTATTGGCCAAAGTGGCTGGAAAGGAGGAGAGGAGAAAGGTAGAAATGCCCAGTAGAGTTGGCACCAAAGAATCATTTCTCTACTTTCTTAGACTATCAATACCCTTTAAATGTGGGGGGGGGATCAACCTGAAGAGTATTCTTCCTAATTAATCTGCCTTAAAGTGTACTTTGCTGTTAATGATTATCACCTTGGAAGGCATTCACCAAACTCCCGTTGGGGACCCATCTGCCAAGCCACGTGTTTCCGAGGGAGGCTGAACTGAGTGCAGCCGACTTTGGCTTGGTTGGGAAATGAGAAAAGCTTCTAGACCTTCCACAAACCTTCTGTGCTCATAGTCGTCGGTTGGGTTGGCGTCATAGCAAACTTTAAGTGAGGGAGAATGTTTCCGCCATTCACTATAAGGGCGAAAGGTCAATCTCCATGAAATTCCTACCACCTTCCGATGGGGCGTCCCAGACTCAGTGGAGACTGGCTTTGTGATGAGTTCTCCTACCTGCTTGGCTTCAGTTTTCTCGTTGGGAAAACTAAGAGGCTGGTTGACAAAACCTCTTTGAAGCTTTGACATTGGGGGTTTTCTGATTCAGTTACCCCGTGGCAAGTACAGTTTCCCATCCTCTGCTTCATAGCTTCCCTTTCAACCCTTCTCCTCACGACTGTCGGTCGCTTGGGGTGGCTGTACATTTCCAGCCAAGCTGGGCAGGGAGGGTTTATCCCAGGGTAGATCAAGATGCACCAGGATCCCTTAGATCCTGACAGACACTCTAGTCATTCCCTGCTGGGAAATAGGCCATATCTCTGCCAACAGCATAACACAGATAACGGAGACCATGAAGGGTAGGGATGCAGTTTTAGCCTCTGACACTTCACACTAGTATCTAAGCCCCAAGGAAGTATAGTAAACTTTGGCTAGAAAATTGCCTAACGCTGAACAAGGGTAGCAGCCAGCCTTGTCCTCAGAAAGCTAAAGAGGTGTCTGTCTTCTGACCAGAAGCCCAGAGGGCAGTGGTCAAAGGCCACCACTGGAGGCTCCAACTAATCAAACCACCTTTTCAGGGCATAGTGAGGGGGAAGGGCTAGGCAAAGATGAAGCTTTCCCTTCTTAACTCCACAACCTTGTTGGAGAAACCAGTTTCTTGCCAGGAGAGTAGGAACTAATTATACTACTGTCCCCACATGTGCTGTCGACTATCAAGAGACCACCTGTGCACGAAGATGAGCAAACCTGGGCAGTTGCCTTTGAGCAGGTGGGATTCAGTCACACACTTGGGTTTCACCATTCCTCCATGAGATGCAGAGAGATCTTGGCACTAACCTCAGTGATATTGTGGATCATGGGGCATTTCTGTTGGCTCCGTCTTTGGCAGGACTGAGAGGTGAGGGGAGCTGGTCTCAGAGCTTCTCATGTCCCCTGTGAAGCCTGACCTCTCGTCGGCAAGCCCCAGCACCTTTAAGCTTCTCCCCAGGCGCCACGAGCCTCTACAGATAGCACACAGGGCCTAAGCATCCCATGCTTGCCTTTTTGTACAAATTTGCTAGCTTTACCTTGTCGGCAAGGGCACGAGGAACAAGCACCACCTACTGCAAGGCGGTCTGGAAATAGCTCTCAAAATTACAAATGCCTCTAGCTTTTGACACACAATTCTACTTTCAGGAAGTTATCCTACAATGTGCAAAACTGCAATGTTGCTTGTACAGCAAGGTATAAGAACATACCAAATATCTATTAGAAAGGCACTGGTCAAATGAACATAGGGTATATTTACAGAGCGAAATATTCTGGAGCCATTAAAATCGTGAAATGTGTGGATTTTTAAACAAACTGATAAACGAATTTCAAAGATATATTCTTTAAAAAACTCTTAGAACACTTTTAAAGCTGTATGAGGTTAAAAAAAAAAAAGCAGGATACACAGCAGCGTGTATAACCTGCTTCCATGTCAATAAATACAGGGAGGGGAGTAAACTGTGTCTGGAAGGACATCTGAGAAAGTTGCTCATGGTGGTTGCCATGGGAAGGAAAGTGGTACTTTGGGGTTTGAGAGTGGTAGAAACCTCTCAGCTGAGGCTTTGTCTCCAAAGGCCCCCGATAAAGTTCTAACACCTTTTCTGAGTGTGTGGCCCATTAATGCATTAGCACTTCAATATGGACTAGTTGATCATAGTCTCAGCCAGAAACAGAATGGAAAAGGATCAGACAGTAGTAAGACCGCTTACACTATTTGGAGTTGGTATTATATTCACATGGTTCAAAATTGAAATAATAAAAAGGAGCACATAGCAGTTGGTGAGAGGATAGATTTAGTGCGTGTTCGGGGGTGTGGTTACAATGTATGCATGGGGTGCCCTGTGGCATCAGTAAATGGCAGGTGTTTTTTTTTTGTTTTTTTGCGGTACGCGGGCTTCTCACTGTTGTGGCCTCTCCCGTTGCGGAGCACAGGCTCCGGACGCGCAGGTTCAGCGGCCGTGGCTCACGGGCCCAGCCGCTCCGCGGCACGTGGGATCTTCCTGGACCGGGGCATGAACCCGTGTCCTCTGCATCGGGAGGCGGACTCCCAACCACTGCGCCACCAGGGAAGCCCTAAATGGCAGTCTTGATAGTACTCGTACGGTACTATCTCTGGGTATGAGACTTCTGGGAATGTGTGTGGAAGAAAGAAAGTCAGAATATGAAAAAAATTGAGCCTGGGCCCCCTATGCCACTGACTGGTGTGTGGCATGAGAAAGTCAGCTTTCTGACCCAGGTGTCCACATCTACAAAGTGGGGCTGGTAACAGCACCCCACCCCTCAGTGGCTGTGATGTTTAAATGAAACGTCGTATAGCCAAGTAATTTGTACATGAGTATGAGAGAAAACCCTGTGCCCCGCTCAACGACAGCAAAACAAACAACCTGATTAAAAAATGGGCAGAGAAGCTAAATAGACATTTTTCCAAAGAAGACGTACACATGGCCAACAGGCACATGAATAAATGCTCAATGTCACTAATTATTAGGGAAACGAAAATCAAAGTCACAATGAGACATCACCTCACACCTGTTAGCATGGCTGTGATCGAAAAGACAAGAAATAACAAGTGTTGGAGAGGGTGTGGAGAAAAGGGAACCTTCGTACACTGTTGGTAGGATTAGAAATTGGTGCAGCCACTGCAGAGAGCAGTATGGAGATTCCTCAAAAAATTAAGACTAGAACTACCATATGATCCAGCTATCCCACTTCTGGGTATTTATCCAAAGAATGTGAAAATGCTAATTTGAAAAGATACAGGCAGCCTTATTTACAATAGCCGAGATATGGGACCAACCTAAGCATCCATCGGCAGGTGAATGGATAAAAAAGATGCGGTATATATGTGTACAATGGAATACTACTCAGCCATAAAAAAGATGAAATCTTGTCACTTGCAACAATATGGATGGACCTTGAGGGTATTATGCTAAGTTAAATAAGTCAGATGGAGAAAGACATACCATATTACTTCAATCATATGTGGAATATAAAAAGCAAGATCCCAAACAAATGAACAGCCCAAACCAAACAAAAAACAAACATGCCGATACCGAGAACAGAGTAGTGATTACCAGAGAGGATGGAGCAGGGTAGGGAAGGGCCAAATGGGTAAAGGGATCAACTGTATGGGGATGGATGGAAACTCAATTTTTGGTGGTGAGCACCCTGTAGTGTATACAGAAGTAGAAATATAATGTTGTACACATGGGACTTATATAATGTTATAAACCAGTGTTACCTCAATTAATAAAAAAGACCTGTGCCTAGATATAGTCGTTTCGCCACCTCTCCACTTTTCCACTGGCTCTTGTTCCTTTTCCTCTGTTTTTTAAGGATATGTAATCACCAGTATCTTTTATTGGAAGCTGCCTCTCATCCTCTTTAGAAGCTGGTGATGCATGACTAGCAGATTTATTTCTGTAAAAGTAACATGTGCTCTTCCCTTTGCTGGCATCTACGCCCCCTTTCTCTCTGGTATGCAACATGCATCGGTGATGTCCATCACCGCACTGTTTTGTTCATTTCTTTACTTTTGCTAAATGGATGTAAAGGCACATTAAATTGGGCCTTCTCTCTGCCTTCTCAGCCTAGGGGAGGGGGTTAACTCTACCGGGTGCCTGCTCTGAACCATCCATGGAGCCCCCCAGTGGAAAGTAAGACCCCAGACCCCAACCCCAAAGCAACCATTGTTATGTTTCTTGTATAGACTATGAACACAGACACGTGTATATTATAACCACCTTTGAAATACAAACTGGGGCCGTAATATTTAGGGTTTTGAACCTTGCACTTTCATTTTATAACATAGCTCTGAGATCATTTAGTACCAGTACACAGAGAGCCTCTTCTTTCTCTTTTCTTGGCTGAGTGGTAGACTGTTTTGTGGAACTTTTCCCATTCTTCTGGAATTGCAGCCAAGGGACAAAGCTATCAATGAACGATGCCCGGTGTCCGGGCAGTCGAAGGAGACCTCCCATCAGGTCCTGGCACCACCTACCCTGGCCTGTGTGGGGTGAGCCCTGGGGCTGGAAGGAGGCAAGGGGTCAGCTGGTGGGGTGAGCACTGCTCTTGTTGAGAAGTCACTTCCTTTCCCCCTAACCACATCCCACCCTCCGCCCGCCCTGGGCCAAGTTGGTGGACGGCGAAAGGCATCCCCAGGAGCCACTTGTGAGGACGCACTGGCAGAGAAGCCTAGCTTGCTGTCCAGCCTGCCACTTGCCGAGCCCCAGAACCGACAGCCGCGTGAGGACACACCTCAGGGCACGAGGTGAGAGAGCCAGACGGCTTGACGTGCCCTCTGGCAGCTTGTGTGATCACAGCCTGTGTGCCCCTGGGTGCCTGTGCCAGTATAAGGGCCCCATGGGGTGTAGGGTGCCATGTCTGGAGGTGAGGACAGCCCCACCGTCCCAGTTCCCTGGGCCTCTGGAATTGGGGCTCGTGAAGCAAGTCGTGCTTCTCAATTTTGGCTACAGAATTTGCTTCTCTCAGGGAGATTTGTAAACTCCCCATGTGTGGAGCTCAGCCCCAGACAGTCTGTTTTAATTGGTTAGGGGCGACACCACACCCAGTGCCATTTCTGAAGGGAAGACGGAGGGAGGACAAACCATAAAGAGTTCTTACTGGAGCCCCTTATTATTGGTTCGTGCTCAGGGTCTAGCCCCTCACTAGCTCATAGAAGATATTCCAGAGAATAAATAAAAGGCTGAATGGATGACTAAGAATGTGAACTGGGAAGTTTTGAAGACAAATGACGAGAGGCTAAATAGTGTGGTGGGAAAATCCAACCAGCTGGGCGTTGAGGGAATGGGCTCTGATTTAGCCTCTCCGTGTGCGAGCTGGGTGCTTCGGGCAAGAAACCTCCCCTCTCTGAGCCTTTGTTTCCTCATCTGTAGAAGCAAAGGGTTTGGAGCAAATACTTTCTAACGTTCCCCCTCTATTTCTGAAATCCTCTGAGTAGATGGCTGCTCTGCCTACCCCTGGCGTTTGGCCATTTTTCTTGCTTCATGTGCGACTCCAGTGCTTTCCAAATTGGCTTAAGCTTGAGAGCAGTTTTCCTTGAACAAGAACTCTGGGGCCATCAAAAAGAGGTTGCTTGGTGACGGTTTGTGCAGGGATGACAGTCACTCAGTGTGAGGGGAAAGGCAGAATGTTCCAGAACATTCTAATGCCCACAGTAGTTCACTGGTGGGTGGATGGGGGAGGGGGATATACACAAGCCTGGAGCATTTTTCTTTTTGGTGTGAGCTGTAGGCGTGTGACAGAATCATGGAAACCAAACCTGGCTTTAGGGATTTAAAGGCAAAATTGACTTTTCCTCTGACCTAGCTCGGTCCAGCATTGCCCAACTCTCTCCAAACACTGTATAACGGCTGTTTGTGTGGAGATGAAGAAAAGCTCTCTGTTGACTTGATTTCCAAACCCTGCCTTTTGGAATTGACACAAGAAGAGGGCAAATTGCTCTCCAGGCTTGACCATCCGGTCAGCCTACTCCAACCCCCTATCCCAGCTCTCTGGCTCCATCTACTCAAACAGAAGCTATTGAAACAGGTATCAGTAACACAGATAAAGAGTAGAGCAACATGGGCTTTGAACCCCAGGGCCAAAAGGCTTATTGCAAACTGGTCAACTTCTTTCTGTGGCTTCTAGCCCCCAGGGGTGAAAGACCAAAGCTCCTCTTCTTCCCTGAGACAGCTCTGTGTGTGGTCCAGTCCCCGGGATGGGGTGGGCGGGACACAGGGCGTGATCTGCACCTTCAGAGACGCCTCCTCAGCGTTCCAGGTTGCCAGAGCCCCAGGTTTGCTCTTGGCTGCATGTGGGGGGAAGACGCCCAAAATCAATGCAAAGACAGCACGCGGTTAAAGCACAAACCCTGAAACCAGACCACCTGACCTATCCCTTACAGGCTCCGTGACCTCAGATGAGTTTTAAAAAAATCTCTGTACCTTGATTTCCCCATCTGCAAAATGGAAATAACAATGCACCCACATAGGAAGGTTGTCAGGAGGACCAAATGTGTTCATAATTCTAAAGCAGCTTAGAACACTGCCTGGCACTTAGGGTGTTTCAAATAAATCAGTGGTTCTGAAACTTCAGCACGAATAAGAATCTCCAGGATAACTTATTTAAGTGGAGTTTACAGGGCTCCATTTTCTGAGGGGCTTTAGGTGAGAGCCTGAGGTTTTTTTATTTTTATCACCCATACCCAGGTGAATCTGAGGTAGGTGGTCAGCACTGCCTGGTCCCGGCTATGCCTGCATCTCCCACCTGAGCAACAGGACCCTGCTTCCCTTGGAACTGGCTCTAGTTGCCCTATGGGCGTCTCGAGTTTTTGTAGGTGGCTTGTCTGGTGGGTGCTGGAAAGATCTCCTTCTATACCAGTTGATCTTTTGAGTTTCAGCTCAAGTGATATCTCCTCCAGGAAAAATTCTTTACCTGACTTTTTTTTTCATGTGTACAGCATTGTAACTTGACATCTGTACACCTTACATAGTGATCAGTCCCAAAAGTGTAGTTACCACCCACCACCATACAATGGACTCCCTTCACCCATCCCCCAGTCCCCTGTCCCTCTGGTAACCACCAGTCTCTTCTCTGTATCTATAAGGGCTTTTTTGTTTTGTTTGTTCAGGTTTTGTTTTGCTTTGTTTTAGATTTCACATGTGAGTGAAATCATAGGGTATTTTACTTAGCATAATACTCCCAAGGTCCAGCCATGTTGCTGCAAATGGTAAAATTCCATTCTTTTTTATGGCTGAATAATATTCCATTGTATGTATGTACCACATCTTCTTCATCCATTCAACCATCAGTGAACACTTAGGTTGTTTCCATGTCTTGGCTATTGTAAATAATGCTGCAATGAACATATATATATTTTCAAATTAGTGTTTTCACATTCTTTGGATAAATACCCAGAAGTGCATAGATGGATGATATGGTATTTCTATTAATTTTTTGAGAAATCTCCGTAACGTTTTCCGTGGTGGCTGCACCAGTTGATAATCCCACCAACAGTGTATGAGTGTTCCCTTTTCTCTATATATTCTCCAATACTTGCTCTTTCTTTCTTTCTTTTTTTTTTAAGTCTTTACTGAATTTTTTACAATATTGCTTCTGTTTTATGTTTTGGTTTTTTGGCCGGGAGGCCTGTGGGATCCCAGCTTCCTGGCCAGGGATCAAACATGCACCCCCTGCATTGGAAGGTGAAGTCTTAACCACTGGACTGCCAGGGAAGTCCCAACACTTGCTGTTTCTTATATTTTTGATAATAGTCATTCTAACAAGTGTGAGGTGATATCTCATTGTGGTTTTGATTTGCATTTCCCTTATGATTACTGATGCTGAACATCTTTTGATGTGCCTGTTGGTCATCCGTGTGTCTTCTTTGGAAAAATGTGTATTCGGATCCTCTGCCCGTGTTTTTAATTGGGTTGTTTTTTGTTGAGCTGTGTAAGTTCTTTATATATTTTGGATATTAACCTCTTGTCAGATATACGACTTGCAAATATTTTCTCCCATTCAGTAGGTTGCCCTTTTGGTGATAGTTTCCTTTGCTGTGCAGAAGCTTTTTAGTTTGATCTAGTCCCATTTGTTTATTTTTGCTCTTGTTTCCCTTGCCCTGAGGAGACATATCCAAAAAGGTATTGCTAAGATCGATGTCAAAGGGGGTACTGCCTATGTTTTCATCTAGGAGTTTTATGGTTTCAGGTCTTCCATTCAAGTCTTCAATACATTTTTGTGTATAGCAGAAGACAGAGTTCTAGTTTCATTCCTTTGCATGTGGCTGTACAGTTTTCCCAACACCATTTTCTGAGCAGAGTGCTCTTTCTCCATTGTATATTCTTGTCTCCTTTGTTGTATATTAACTGCCCATATAAGTGTGGTTTCCATTGCTTTTGTGCCAGGACCATACTGTGTTGATTACTGTAGCTTTACAGTGTAGTTTGAAATCAGGGCCTGTGATACTTCCAGCTTTGTTCTTCTTTCTCAAGATTGTTTTGGCTGTTCAGGATCTTTTGTGTGGTTCCATACACATTTTAGAATTATTTGTTCTAGTTCTGTGAAATATGCCACTGGGATTTTGATACAGTTTGCACGGAATCAGTAGATCTTCACCTGACTTTTGGACAGACCCTGACCTCTGGGTGGAGGCATAAGCCCTTATCTGCCATTTCATATTCATTTTTTATAAATTTGAAGGAATCTCATTTGGGGCAAAAACCTCGTCTGATGGCAAAAATCTGAACTGAACTGACATGAGGCTATTTATAGTCTTTATTTATTCCATTTAGTGTGTATATTCACATGCTGGGCTGTAGAAATATTAATGGGTTTGATGACAATGTGTTGCCCTATCCTCTACTGGCAGTGTTATATAATGTATGATATATATATATATATATATATATACACACACACACATATATATATATATATATATACACACACACAACATAGTACTTTTTTTTTTTTTTTTTTTGCGGTACTCGGGCCTCTCACTGTTGTGGCCTCTCCCGTTGTGGAGCACAGGCTCCTGACGTGCAGGCTCAGCGGCCATGGCTCACGGGTCCAGCCGCTCCGCAGCATGTGGGATCTTCCCGGACCGGGGCACGAACCCGTGTCCCCTGCATCGGCAGGTGGACTCTCAACCACTGCGCCACCAGGGAAGCCCTACAACGTAGTACTTTAATAAAATGCAAAAAAAAAAAAATTCTGCTTTCCAAAGCACATCTGGCCCCAAGAGTTTTGGATTGTGGATCTGTAGCACATTTTTGCTCTGATTATTGGCTTTCTCGTCTGCCTTGCCACTAAATGAAAACCCTAAAGGCAAAGACCTGAGTTTCATTTTGCATCCTCCACATCTAGCCCATTTCTTGGTGCAAATAATGATCAGTTGGTGTTTCTTGAATGAACGAATGCTTTCTTGTAGAGGAAACTGTACCTGTCTCTCTTACTCTCTGTGACATACATGGGAGAGTTTGTAAAATTAACTTCACATGGCTCTTTTGGTTCCTCCTCCTTGGGACCAGGCCTGCAGCTGGGTAGGCTGTCTCCAAGTTGGGGTGATAAGAACCTCAAAAGACTGTTTCAGGCCTTCCCTGGTGGCGCAGTGGCTGAGAGTCCGCCTGCTGCTGCAGGGGACACAGGTTCGTGCCCCGGTCCGGGAAGATCCCACATGCCGCGGAGTGGCTAGGCCCGTGAGCCATGGCCGCTGAGCCTACACGTCCGGAGCCTGTGCTCCGCAACGGGAGAGGCCACAACAGTGAGAGGCCCGCGTACCGAAAAAAAAAAAAAAAAAAGACTGTTTCAAACAGCTAGATTCTTCCACTCTCCGTTTGAGCAGGGTTTTTGAAAAAGAGGGAGCATTTCCAGGGCATTGGAATGTCTTGAACAAAAGAATTCTCCAAGATTGGGGAACAGGTTGAAGCCTTCACGTCTGAGATCTTCTTTTCCTTCTCTGTCCCCAGGACAAAGCTCTATCTGTACACTATCTAAAGGGGAGAATACTCTTCCAGACCCACCCATCCCGGGCTTGGTAAAGGCAAGAACTCCAGGGCAGGAAACTGGGAAAGACACCTCCGAACCCAACAGAGCTGTTAGAAAAGAGGGGGATGAGGAGACTCAGAAACAGGATTATAAGAGATTGAGCTTCCATGGTATGTGAGTTCAAGGCCCCTGGCCCTTGTGGTATATCATGACAATGTGAGAACAATCACATTCTAAGTAAAGAGAAATGGGATGGTTATTAGATAATTCAAGCCCAAATCTCACCTTAGTCCAAATTGCCTATGAACACGTGCCGGGGTTGCAAACTCAAATGTCTACCTGGCCAGGCAGATGATGAGTGAAGTGAGCCACATGTGACACAATAGGGAGCGGAGGGGAGTGTGGCGAACGGGAAGGTTTGGGCCTCATTTAAAGAGAGCAGCCCCTACTGAGCTCCTGCTGATTAGAGCCAGGGCTTCTCATTTTTCAAGTGAAATTGGAAACCTTGATTTTTAGGTGAAATGTCCCTATCTTAAAAATCCCAGGAAGGTCAAAGTAAGATCACGGACAATCAAGTTATGGCCCACCCATCCCCAGACTGCAACTTTTGTTTCCATACATCTTGGGTGCTGTCCCGTCTTGTGATCTTAGAGTAGTGGGTTTGTGAGTTCCTGACATTTTCTGGAATCATATTCTGAGCTGCGACAATCCCAAGTGGAGGCTGTTTCTCTCATTTGCAGCTTCTTGACTCCACTGGGGCCACCTCCTTTTCCAAACGCAGAGGCCTCCTCCCACACCCTGGGCCAGCACCTACAGGAGATCGCTGGGTAGCCACCAGGAATCATCTGCTCCGCGCCTCTGCTTGGACAGACAAGCGCGGCTCAGATGCCTGAGGTCCTCCAGGGAAACTGCCATCTCTTGAGAACTAAAGCGCTGCTGATGCTACGAGGCTTGAAAATTGTGTCTGAAAGGATGAGAAGCAGAGCAAAAAAGGCACGGTGTTCAGTTACTATTTTTTAGGCCACCAGGAGGGTTGGCAGGCGCCCAAGCACTGGGGCCAAGGCGGCACGACTCTCTGAGCAGATCATCTTCTGCATTTTTGCTGGCCGTCTCCTTGTTTCCTCTCTTGTTCTCTTGCCAGAGACCCTAGGTGACTTCCTTACAGACAGTCAGGTGGGTCTGGGTCCCTCATCAGGGTCACGAGGTGGAGGACGCTTGTTCGCCGGGCCAGTGTTTGATTATTATCCAGGAAGAGACTGAGGCAGGAAGCGGTGAGGATCCTCCAGACTGAAGCCCACAGACGACCTCCAGGCTTGCTGGAACTAGCACCACCCTGCTCCCCAGGCACCTAACCAGTTCCCTTTAATCCAGCTTTATTGAGCATCCAAGGTACAGAGAGCATTGATGTAACCTTCGCTTGCAGGTTGCTTACAGAGATGTAGAGGAAGAAGACAATTATACAAATAACCACAGTGAGAGGACAAAAGGGGCAAAGTGCTGTAGGTTCAGAGGAGGGATGAAACTTCATTCGGTGGGGGCAATCAGGAAAGGTTCCCTGGAGGAGGTGACAACTGAGATGGGCTCTGAATTTTAGGTAGATTTGGACATGGGGGGAGGTCACTCCATAGTATGAGCAAAGGCAAGAAGGAAAGAATGTAAGGGGTGTGTTTGGGGGGAATAGTCCGTTTGAGGGAATGTAGGGGCCAGAAGGGAAACTGAGTCAGGAACCTGATCACCAATACCCCGGAGTGCGTGGCTAAGGAATTTGGATTTTCTTGGGTTGACACTGGCAGCCTCTGAAGGACTTCTGCAGGGGACTGCAGTGATCAGAGTTGGGCTCTACTCGGAGCTGTGTGCAAACTGGACTGGGAATCAGGAGAGGGAGAGAAGGGGGTGCGGTCAGGAGCTTCTTATGATTTGGGCAGAAGTTACCGAGGCAAGTAAGGTGTGGGGCGTGGGACTGGAGAGGAGAGTCCGGGTGCGGAGCCCATGAGGATGTGCCTGCCGTCCCAGCCCCTCCCCCCTCTCAGGCATCTGCTCCCGCAATTCCACCAAAACCTCCCCCTTTTGAGACCCCAGTGACACCCTCATTGCCAGTTCCAGTGGTCATTTCTCAGTCCTGCTGGGGACCTACCAGCAGCACTTGACACACGTGGTCTCCCCACCTTCATCAATAAGCTCCCTTCTCCCGGCCTCTAGGACACCATTGGTTCCTGCTGTCCTCCCACCTCCCTGGTCTCTCCTTCCTTCCTGATTGTCTCACCTTCCAGTCCGTGCATCCCTCCTTCTCAGTCTCAGCTTTAAATTCCATCGACATGCTGATGGCACTTAAGTTGGTATCCCCAGCCTGTACCTCTCTCTGAACTTGTACCTTCAACTTTGTACTTGACTCCTTCACTTGGAGGTCGAACAGCTGACTCAATGTTCGTATATTCCACAAGGGCCTTGACCTTATATCCCAATCCTTCTTAGGGCCTTTGTATTTGCTGTTCCTCTGTCCCCACATGCTCTTCCCCAAGTAGTCACAAGACTTGCTCCCTCAGCTCCTTGAGATCTTTATGCCGACCCACTCTATCTAGATTTGCGCCCTCCCCTGCTACCTCCTTCTTCTGCTTGCTTTCATCAACATTTCATGCAACGTACATTTTACTTATTTATATATTTGTTGTTTGCTTGCCTCCACTAGAATATATATTTTCCGATGGAAAGGATTTTGGTTTTGTTTTGAATTGCTATATTCCCAGCCGCCGCAAGTGTGTGGTGCATGGTGGCCACTCAGTGCATGTTTGTTGAATGAATGAGTGAATAGAAAACTGAACTCTGTCCCTCTTTGGACTTGGGGAACAAGGCCATGTGGAAGGTCAAAGATAAAGTCCCAATGTGGATGCCTGGAAGATACCAGGGTACAGTGATAAAGAAATTTAGAAACAAAGAAGTTTGAAAGCAGTGTGAGGGACGTTTTGAGTTTGAGTGACCTGGGGGGCATCCTAAGATGATACCCGGCAGGATTTGGATATGAGGGTTGAGGGCTCTGGGAGAGATCGGGAGTAGATGTAGATTTGGTCATTGCTTACATGGCGGTGATGGCTTTAAGCCACAAGGGGAGGTGGGGGGAGAGAGAGAGAGAGAAAGGGGACACCAAGAACAAATTATTGGGGAACACCTACTTTAGGCGAGTAGTTCAAGAGAGAGAGAATAACCAGGAGACTGAAATGTCATGGAAGCCGAGATAGAATTTCAAGGAAGAAGAAACGGTTGATGATTCTGAACAGTGCACACTGGGGGGCAGGATGAAGCCTGGGAAAGTGGTGTTATGTGTGACCACCTAGAGGTCTGCTCTCCTGTTGCCCAAATGCCCTGGATGGCCTTGAGCACCAGGTAGGAGCTCAAGGGCAAGTTGTGGACACAGTGAACTGCCCAGTGGTGTGACCAGACCTGTTCTGGAGGCAGGCTAACCAGAGTGTAGGATGACTGGGGAAGGGAAAGAAAGTGGACACATGCTTTAGGGTGATACGGCAGCCGTTCAGACCTAAGGAGTTGCCTGCAAGCGAACTTAGGGGTTCGTGGCTTCCATGTTTAACTTGTAGAGCAAGAAAATGACTGGCCCAAGGTCACCGGGGTCCACAGGGTTCCCGGACCTCCGAGACAGGTATGACCATTGCTCGCTCCGTGTCACCAGCAATGGTTATTTCCCAATGCTGTGGCTCTCTGGCCTCCATAGCTAATATTTGTTTCCTATTGATCCAATCCCCAGCCTGTTACTTTTTAACTGGAGTCCAGGGGTTCAAAGGCCTGACTTTTGTTTAAACACTCATTAGGATGGGGAGGGCATGTCCCCTGATAACCTCAACTGATGAACAAGCAAGGATCTTCTGAGTAAATATAGGCTGTGCAGAAGGCCAGACGGGGTGGACCAGAGCAGGGTGAGGCTGGGGGTCAGAGAGGAGAAGACCGCACTGGCAGAGGGCCTCTTCAAATTTGTAAGAGCTGAATAACTGGAATTCAAAAGACAAATCCCAAACCTAAACTTTCCACCACAAATAATATTAAGTATAAGTTAATATCTAAAATCCTTTATCAAACAGAAACTCTTTAGAAAATGTACATCCTGGCGCTCCATCAAATAGTTCCTGAGTAGAGAATCCAGCCCTACGGCCCTTCAACTCTGTTCGAGTAAGGGATGCTTGTGTTGCCCTGGGATCTGGAAAATACGGGGCCCTTGCTTTTGACGGTGGAGAGTTCTGTCCTGGGGCGGCGGCCGGAGAGGCACAGCAGTTCCCCGTGAGGGGCTGGGGTTTTTCTTGGAACGGGCCTGTCTTTTCAGGTGGGTGTCCCTTATGCACACTGGATTTTGTGGCTTGAAACAGGGCCTTTGCCCTCAAAAGCCCTCCTCCACTCAGTTTGTTGATACATAGATGCCGTAATTTCTATCTTTATTCCTGTTGGTTGAAGCCAAGCTTCACCTCTGGAGTTTGAATACTTCTAGAAGGGGTCATGCATGTCGTCTGATCGGTCATGTACATCTTAGTGTAAATGGGTGTCTGGGCTCTTCTCTCCGAGACGAGGTTTGGTGGAGAGGATGGAGGATGGGCCAGGGGTGAGCGGCTGCATGGAGGCTTTGAGTCAGACAACCCGGTTCAGATCTCTGTTCTGTAAGACTCTTTGCTCTCCCCGTCTGTTTCCTCGTAAGTTGAGGGTGATAATATCTATCGTATTAGACTGATGTGGAGATTTACGGGAAGTAGTAGTATTATTAACCTAAGAGAGTAAACTGAAGACTCCAGAGGCTCGGCAGATGTCGGCAAGGCCACTATCCCAAGGGGAAATTCATTCTGCAGATCGATGCGGAAGGCTGCTTGTTCCCAAACTCCTTGCCCTGTCCTCGGGGCGCTGCTGGATATCTCCCAGCCTGCCTTGCGGTTAGGTGTGGCCACGTGACTAGGCGAGGCGGGGGTGGGGGTGGGGGTGGGTCTCTGCCTGGGGGCTGCGGAAGGTGGGATGAGAGACCCCTGCACCTCCAACTCTTAGAGTTTACTGTGCAGACGGTGGACATGTCCTCGGGTGGGCGGAGCTCCAGTTTCCACAAAGAGCTTCTGCGCTCGGCGTGTCGGGGCCCTTACTCTGCTCAAGGGCTTCTCCTGTGTTTTGAGGAAGACGTGGGGAAATCCAGAGGGAGCAGTGGGAGGAGACAGAATTTCCTGCGCTTGTCTACCAAGATTTATTCCCGTCTCGGATGATGTCACTTGAGGTTGATTGAAGCTTTTAAAAATCATTCTGGTGTCGAGTCGGCTTGGAAGCGAGAGGCTGCCTGGAGTTCACCAAGCACCCCTCTGTGCTCGGGCCCTTCCCTCCCATGGGGCCTCCTGCACTCTGCTCCCCCCGAGGGGTTTAGGGAATGAGACCAGCTTGATGTGTTTCCAGGGTTCCCCTGAAAACCTAGGTTTTCTGCCTGAAGTGGGATACTGACGGGTCTGACCCTGACCCTGGTGGCTGCCTGTCCCCAGCTGGGCCTCTAGCGCCCCTCCTGCCCTCATTTCTGCCCTGGGCTCAGTGACGAGCAGCCCTTCTGCTGCAGACAAGCCCCTGGAGGGAAGGGACAGGGTGAGAGGTCGCACTAGCCCCCAGGGACCCACAGGGGCACCGTTGAGAAGCTAATCGCCCCCTCCCTGGGGGCCTGCAGTTTCCAGGAATGCAGATCACCCACGGCCATCATCCCCCGTCTCTGCGGGGCTGCCTTGGCTTCTCCCGAGGGCAACAAGTGAGGACCAACCCTGGTCCTCCAAGCTAACAGCACTGGGCAGGTAGGGAGTGATACCTGGGCAGGTAGGCAAGAAGCCGGGACCCACACGGCCAAGGCCCTTCTGAGTCAAACATTTCCGCAATCGTGTGATTGAAGCTTGATGAGCCCCGGGCACATAACAGTGCAGAATAATTACCTGCTTTTAGCTGGTCTTGCTATTCAGTCTGAACAAGGCCACGAAGGATTGAAAACTCGTAACTTCTTAGTTCTGGGAACTGTATGTAAAACCCCCACGGTACGGGATTGCTTAGAAATTGCCCAAATGTATCACTTCCCTTTCATCACAGTGGGATGCGCCTCTCCACTGTCACTCTCATCTTCAGCGCTCAGGCGGGAGCTTTCCTTGCTGCAAGGCCCTAACTTGTCTGCGAGCAAACTTCTTGTGCAGAGAGAAAAAAAGGCTCTCCCCGGGCATTAGGGTGAGGAGAGGCGAGCAGAGGGCTCTGGGAGGAAACGTGTGTTCGCCCCTCCCACCATCAAGGCCCCAAGCCCCCATCTCTGCAGCTCTGTGCCCTGTTCCTATGGTGAGTGATGCCCCGAGGCTGCAGAAATGCAGGTGATGGTGTCCCATTGATGTGTTACGGGAGCACCTGAAGCGGCAAGTTGGCTGGACACCCGGCCAAGGACGGGATTAAGTTAGAACAGGCAAGGGGCTGAGCAGGAAGGTGACAGGCTGACTGGACTGACTCACCTTTTCCTCAGGCTGGGCCTGAGGTCAGCCCTACAAAGGAATCTTGGTTCTCCCCTTCTCAGTCCCCACCAGTGGGTGTCCCGAGTTGGGGCCAGGGTCCTGCAGCCCACTTATGAAGGGTTCTGTATTGGGTCTTATTAGAAGTCACCATCATTTTGTTTTCCTGTCCAATTTAAGTCCTATAAAAACTTGCTTAGACATCCCACAGCCCGAGTCCTCTGGAAACTCAGTTTTGAGAAGTGTTGTCTCCCAGATGAGGGCGCACCAAAGGGGTGGGAAAGTGGCAGCTGCCCTCTTATGTCCAGAGACCCCTTTGAACGTGGCTCCCCAGAGCCAACCACAGCGATGAGAAGCCCTGGGTACCCATGCTCACCACCAACTTTTACCAGCGACGTTATAGAGTTACAGAAGTGCCTAGATCACTCTTGGACTTCAGAGCAGGTTAAGAGCTTACTAACTTAGCAACTGTGTAACTGATGTACGATGATTTATTCCTATTTCATGTATCTCACCATTTGTGTTTTTCTCTGTGAGCGTATACAAAGTTCAGAGTGGCTCTATCTGTCGGTACCTTCCTTGTCTGTTCCTGTAAGGCTGGAGGAAGCCGCAGGAACTCAGAAGGCTGTCGATACCTTTCCAGCAAGATACCATCTACAGCTGACTGAAAGAGACAAGTAGCAAGAAACCAGGGTGCAATTATGTCCTGATTTGGATGTTACCTCCTGGCAGTCCCGGAGGGGGCAAGTTAAGGCCATCGAGAGGAGGCTTAGGCACTAGAGAAAAAGGGAAAACAAATTTGAGGAGTCTGCGTGTTTTATCAGGGAATTGACATGAGATCTGGATTTTGATAGCATCTCCCTTCTGAGAACCACCTTGAGCTTCATTACTGAGTCTCATTAACTGACATAAAAATTGAGGGTTAGTCAGATGAGAACTAGAGGTGAAATATGCCTTTCCAGGAATGGACTTTATATTACCACTTGGGTAATCCATCAAGTCATTAATTCTCAAATTTAATAAAAAGACATGGCTAATAATAGAGGTGCATCCCATTAAGCTCAAGCCATGTGTTCTGGGCAGCCTTTAATGATGTTTTTAAAGATGTGGAACTTCTAGGGAGATTAAGGAAGTGAACATACTGTCTATAAATCTGCAGGCATTTAAATAACCTCCCCGAGACAATCAAGGCGATGCGCTCACAAAGAAGCTTTAAATCAGACAACCCGTAATACTTGATGTAGAAAAAGTTCCAGCTTCCATAATTCTTTATTAAATATTTGACAAGTTGCATCACTTCTTTACAATGACTTCATTTTGTCACATTACTCTTTTGCTGTCAGGAAAACAATCCACAATTTCTCTTTAGATCTCCCAAGAAAAACGAAAAGCAAAAAGGATTTGTCCTTCAACTAAACGTTTTCTGTCTGTATCAAATTCAACCGTATTTTACAGCTATTCTGATTGTGAAAATGAGCATTTATCCATACGTTGTCTGTTAAAAAATTTCCAAGTTGTTTGGTTTTTAATCACTGTATCAAATGGTACTTGGCTTTATTTAGGAGGTGTGTTTATAATAAAAAGTTATGAAACATTGAGAATTCATTTGGAATGCTTGAAACTGTTTTTCACCTTAAAAGTCACTGTTTTTTCATGTTTCCTTTGATAATAGGTGCTGAGTTAAGAGATGACGGCATATTATATCATCTTCCTGGGGTGCTCTCAGACTCTGAGGGTCAGAATTCTCAGGACACAGCTTGGAGAAAACTGTAGAAGGGACTAAACTCTCACTCCCTTTCGAAACCAGATTCCTCAAGGTAGGTGTAAAAATGCTATACAAATATGTAAAGGTATATTTGGACAGCATATGTACGTATATATATTACATACATAGTAGTGAAGGAAGCACAAAGATATGCTAAGTTAACATGAAGGAAACCGTGACAATCTAGGTGAAATTAGTCTGAGAAAGAGGGGCAGACTGGTTTATGTAGGAGCACTGATGTGTGGACACAGGGTCATGGTCATGAGAAGGCTTACGATGCACTGATACAGGTTGAGAAGGTAGTACACAGAGGTCTGTCGCCAATGTTGTTATATTCTATCATTACTCATACAAACACAAAACCAACCAACACAAAGACATGCATCTTAAACATGCGTTGCTCTGCACCTAACACCTTTGACGAAGGGGGGCGGTCTAATGAGAGATTTTCTTGGAAAATTCCATACCAACGGAAAGCTCTCCTTTTCTATGAAACATACCAGCTCACGTCCTAATGCTACAGCTTTGTCTCCGACGCACTGAAAACACTTTTGGGTCCGGGTGTGTGTCTATGCAAATGTATATACACTGTTCATTAAGGCTTCGATAAATTAAAAAAAGTGGTCCAAAGTACGTCACATTTTCTTCCCAGTTTCAAAATCTAAAGTACAAAGTGGAGTCTATAAGGATTTTTAAAAAAACACATCTCAGCCCTAAAATTGGCAGTTTTGACTTGACTTATCAAGATGTACCCTGAAGTCTGAATAAGACGGAGGTAGTGCAGGACCTCCTGGGGGGGTCAGGAAGGGAGCAGGCCAGGCAATTACCCTGCACAGCAGTGCCCCCTACTGGCAAGGCAGAAAATGACACCAGAGTCAGTACAGGGGTGCAGAGTCAGGGTGAGGAGGAAAGAGCAAACAAAGAGAAGCGCTAGCACAGGGCCTGGGTAGGGGCTTGAGAATTGATCAACCCAGGCTCTCTTCATAGAGTGTAATTTCGGAGGTGAGCTACAAGAGCTAGGGAAATACTGGAGTCACGTGTGGAACAACTAGTAACTGTTAGACAACATGTACCACTGCTGTGTGGTCTTGCCAGTTCCAAACTGGTTCTCTTGAAGAGCAAGTTCATATGCAGCAAATCTAACTGTTCTGTTTAACAATGTGAGATGTAGAAAGTGGTTCAAACATTTTGCAAACCGTTTCTCTCAGAATCTGTCACTGCATCCTTATGTGGGAGGAATAATCCATGTCAGGTTGCTTTAAGCATCTGTCATCTGACCTTAGGGAGTATCTGACGTTAGCTACCAATGGGCCTTTGGGAAATAATGGCAAGTATTTCAGGAAAAAAGATAGAGCACTGAGACGAATGCCTCGCTGTTTCCTGTTCCAGAGGCAGCAGGTAGAAAAGCGGCACACTCTCTGAAGCTAAGCCCACTGGGTGGACTTTCCAAATTCATCTTTAGGCTGACAAGAGTCAGAAATAGAAATACCCAGGACTTTACAGGTGGCTGTGGTAACCGATGTTTAACATGCGATATGTATGTAAACCCTGGCACGCACTTCTTAACCTCAAGGCAAAATGGCCCATAACGACTCTGTTTCAGCGAACTGAAGAAGCTAGATTCAGGTAACTTCTAAGAAAGCAGAAGCTCTAAGAGACCCTGGGCTGCTAAGGACCAGATGAGGTGACACCGCCGTCCTGCCGTCGTCCCCCAGGCCCGCTGACCGGAGCAGGCAGAGGCCCAAGGGACCGCCCGGCAGCCTGCCCCCATGCAGTGCATTTTCCTTACTGCCTTCTGTGGTTACGTCGCGAAGGTGATGGAGAGTGGTCATCAGGGTTGAGAGAAAACAAGATGGGTGACTGTTTTAGACAAAGAGTGAAACGCTGAGAACTGATGAGAGCCAGGGAACGTTATTTGGATTAAAAAAAAAGAAAACCAAAACCCCCAAACAAACTCTAGACCCGGCACTTTTGAGCTGTCACTGAAATCAGATACTAAGGGATAGATGAGCTGGATTGTCATTCGCAGTTACTGCCTTTCAAGTATTCATGGGGGTCTATTTCGGTAATTCTTATCTGTCCTTGGCACAGAAATTATCTTAGGATGGGTTTTCTTTCTTATTTTCAATACTTTGCCTAATTTGCATTTAGTGAACATTCTGATTTTTTGGAATATACAGTTTACAAAAAGAAGAATCCCAGTTCTTAGACAAGAATCGTTGGATTTCTCCCCCTATAAATTACACACTCATTCTCAGAACCCATCCAAGCATACTGCTCTCCCAGGCTTTGGCATAAGTCATAAAAAGAAAGCCGAGTCTGGACTTGAGGGGCTACAAGAAGGGGGAGGTTTGCCACTGAGACATCTGTTACATTGAGTGATGGGAAAAGAATCCCACCAATAGGTAAAAATAATGAACAATATCGTTTTTTCGAATTACTCAATATCTAGGTTTTCTGATCACTACTGGATTTTTAAAAATCAATACGGAAAGGGAACAATCCTCAGCTCTGTAGAAATCCACCTTCTTTTAGACACGCAGGCCTCTGCGCCGCTTCAGAAAACTCCCTGACAAGCACAAACATTCGTGGCTTCCCACGAGCCACCCAGAGCCGGGGTAAATTGAGTTTGTAACGCTAAAAGATCCTAAATGGAGGCCCTGAAACCACGATTTTATTGTCTTATCTACAACTGGCAAGAGGTGAGACGGCTAGTGTCCCCTGACTGCCACCACGGGTCTAGGACAACACAGGTTAGGAAGGACAGCAGGATTGCTGGGCTCCCGCCCTGCCTCAGGCGTTCTCTCAAAACAAACATGACAGAATTCTGCAACAAGGACTCAGAAGCGGCCAAGAATCGAATCCCACAGAACCCTCCATCCCCGCCAGGACCAGCTGAAGAGCCGGACGTCAGGGGATCAGATCAAGCCTTCTCTCGCACTTCTAGTCCAGCACGCAACGGACACAACTTGGGCAGTACACGGTATGGAAGCATGCAACATGTCACTGGGAACAAAACCCGGTTAGATTAACTGTCTATGAATCTTTGCAGTGGCACAGAAATCACAAAACGATTGGTGAGGACAGGTCTGTAGGCTGAGCTTTACAGCCAGGCTTTATACACCAGCAGCCAGCTTCACAATTGATAGCTATTGCACCGGAAAGGCGTGTGCAGAGGGAAGAAATCAGCATCACAGTCAATGCTCATGACAAAACCCCCCCAGGAACCAGATGTGACCTCCATGTCGTACGTAAAGTGCCTTCAGAATTGGCGCGGTTAGAACAAAAGTTGGTTATTTAGCTACCGTCAGCAAATGTGTACAAACAGGAGACTGCACAGGCCTGGTGCCCACAGTTTCAAATCGCGCAGTGCCAAGTTTCGTTCAAGTGTCTCTACTGAGAACAGCAAAGAGGAAGACATGACAGAAGAAGGACTGTACAGCAGCAGGAAGGGTTAAGTAAATAACTTCTCTTACGAGAAACGATAGTCCGACCCTGCCTCAAGTGTGTTCTAGCACACGTAATTACCTCTAAGGAATAATGGTGTGATTCCTTCAAGTCAACACAAAGTTTGTCATGCTATGTTACAGTTCTCTCAGCCTGCAGCTATTATGCTAAATTGGTACAAAAAACGTAATTATCCAGTTTGTTTTCATTCTGAGCATGGAAAAAATCGTCACGATGCCTAATGTTATGGTTTAAATTCTCTCCAAGTATTTGTCTGTAGAAGGCTTTTGGACAAAAGTCATTCTTCCAATGCTAATCAGGTAGGGCGTGGGGCTGTCCAAGAACTTTAAAAATGTCACTGACATTAAACCTGGCGTGAAATTCAAATACAAAAAAATAATATGCTCACTTTTCCAAGTACATGAGACATCTTTAATTGTAGTGAAATAAAATCTGCAAATCGGTCTAAATCATTTTAAAAAGTAAACATGAGTTGTAATACTATACCTGTAGAGTGATTAATTCCATTCGCTGTCATTATAAAGTATGTAAAATATTTATTAAGGGCTTGGCCTACAGAGGCACAACATAAATAGAATAAGTCCTCCTAAAATGTAATTAGTATACACATCAACCAGTTGGTAATTTGTGGTGGAAAATGCAGGAACGCGACCTGGGACTGGGTTCCCATGTTGGCGCGTGGGCAAGTCGCGGGCGAAGGCTCTGCTCCAGGAGTCCGCGCCGTGCGCTGCTCTCTGCCAGCATCTCTGCAGAGTCTTAGGCGAATGCAAAAGTGCAAGCAGGACTTGCGTGAAGAACAACCCTCCCGAGGCAGGGGGCACTTAATCCACCCCCTCGAATCCTTGGGCATTTTCCACAGCCATGAGAAGCTTCTCTCGTAAATCTTCAAAGGTTTCATATGGAGGTAAGTCAAGGCGATTAAAGCTGCAAAAGTTAACAAGGAAGCGTAGGTAAAAAGCCATCATCACTGCCCTTTAGTTACCGCAGCACTTCCTAGATCTGGCTAAGGGGGCACTTGGTGTTCCAGCAAGAGGATGTCAAAGTCTCAACTCGCAAAAATATTTCTGATTATCGAAAAGTAAATTCCAGCGATGACACTGCCCACACCAAACATGCTACAGTAACCTACGGGGGAAGAGAAAGGAATTTTCTGATCGTCCGTGAACCCTCTCTACTGGGACCAAACGTGGATCCTGGAAAACCCTGCCAGGAAGGGAGACAAGACAGGCAACGTAACTGACATACACACAGAGATGTCAAAACCCTTGAAACACAAGGAACTTCCGCAGCGGGATGAACTGAGGCTGCATCTGTTTTTAACGCTCTCCTTCATTCAACGCTATTTTAGGAAGCCCCAGCGCTTCTCCACGTAGCATATCGCTTTGTTTTTAGCGCAGCCCTGTGAGGCACGTTACGTTTTCTCAGTCCTGCAGATGTGGGTCCCGGAGCCCAGCGGTGGGTCAGTATGCCCCAGGTCTCACCCCTGACAGCACCGCAGATGCGAGACCAGAACCCAGGCTGCCTGCAGCTCTGGGACCCCAACACTGAGCTACCCTCTAACCAAAGTCAGGCAAGTCATCAACACGTGGAGTGAAAAGCCTCACTTATAAGAAGCCCCTACATACCTTGAGGCTTTGGCAGGGGTGTTACAAGTCACCTCGGTGACAGTGAGGTCTCCATACACACATGTGACCTCTGTGAGCAAAGGACTGCACTTGTCCACGGGACTGAGTTCAAAGTCTGTCTCTGCCACCGGCCAGCTGTGTGACCTCAGACAAGTCGCCTCCGTCCCTAAATCTGTCTGCTCTTCTGTGAAATGGGGAGACTGCTGCAGAGTGCTGGGAGGGTCAGATCAGAACATATAAAGGGGGTCTGGCACACAGCAAGCCCCAGAGCCAGCGACCATTGCCATCACTCGCACACCATTCACCGCCGGCCCCCACTGGGCATGAGGAGCTAGAGCCCCAGACACAGAACTGGTGCCCGTGCAGGTGGGCTGCTGGCGGGCACCTGTCATGACGATAGCCACACGCACACACACACACGTACACACGTGCCTTCGTTCATGATGCTTTAGTAAGAGCTAACATTTGTAGAGCATTTGCCCCGTGCTAGAACCATTAAGGACTTTTCATCTATCACCTCAGTGAATCCCAGCAACCAGCCTGTAAGGTAGGTACTGCCTCATCCCTATTTATAGAGAAGGAATTCGAGGCACAGAGAGGTTGGGTAACTTGCCCAAGGTCACACACAGTAAGTGGTAGAGCCAGGATTCAGCCCCAGGCTGGCTCCAAAGCCCAGATCTGCTTCTCCTGCCTCAGTGCTCGCTCCTGGCACTGACACAGGTTTCCAGGCACGAGCAGAACAGCTTCTTATGTTTTAAAAGCTAATGATTATCAGCAGCAACAAGAAACGGACACGTGTCTATGGTGGGCCCTTTAACAACCCCTAAAGTATTTAATAAGACACACTGAGCTCTGAGATTTTTTTTTTTTTAACAGTCAGTCACCAAACATCAAAAGACACAGCAGAGCCGAACACTGTGCCTCTCAAAGCAGAGCCTCAGAAACCCAGGAATCCTGAAGGCGTAAGTCTAAAAAGTTTTCAATTTTGGGTTTTCATCATGATAATGATTTCAAACATCAATTTCACCAGTGACAGAGACAGAATTCCACTTCTGCAGGGTATACTTAAGAGAAGAGGTGGCTGTCGTCTTGATTTTAAGTCGGTGTTTCACAGTCCAGGGCCTGCAATCCCTGTGGGGTTTCAAGGATCTGTGGCCATTTTTTCCCTTTAAAAAAGGTCCATACATTATTCAAGTTTGAGAAATACTGGAGTAATGGAGAGAGAGAGAGAGAGAGAGGCAAACGGGAATGTTAAGAGCTGAGGTTTGGAATTATGTTAGCGCTCTGTGTCTCAGTTTCTTCATCTGTAAGGAGAGGGCAGTAATACGACCCACCTTTTAGAGTCGTCGTGACGATGCTACGGGTTAATATACACGAAGGGCTTAGGACGATGCCTGGAACACAGGAGTGCTTAACAAGTGTTCCCGTTACTTCTGACGTCAGGAGACAGGGCTGGCCTGCCACCAACTAGCTGTGTGACCTCATTAACCTCAGTGGCTTCAGCCTCCTCGTGTGGGCCAAAGGAGATTATTTTTAGGTGGGTCTGTGATTCTTAGTAAAGCGGAATTTTAGATATCCCAGCAGTGACCTTTGACAGAACAGAGGAGTGAAGCCCTTTAATGTTGAGACACTCAGCAGTTACATCTGAGAGTTTCATGAAAGCTCAGAGAGAAGCAGCTCCACCAGCCCTTGCTCTCCTAGTAAATCAGGTTTTAATTTTGAAGCTTAATTGTGTATTTTATATTTTCATAAAACATGGAAGAGATTAAACATACGTGTGGCTAGGTTTTATTTCGCCACACACACGGCTGTCGCTGTGAAGCAGCCAGCAAAGCGCCCGTTTCCTACGTTACAGCGGGAGGCGGGGCTGGATGGAAGGGAAGCCACAGCAGAGAAAACAGAGTAAGTCCCACCCCACCAGCCAGTGTGGCTTCAGTAGAACTAGCGCTCTCCTCTTGGTCGGGGGAGAGTATCATTGAAGGAAAAACTCCTTGAATGCTTTAATCCTGTGACACACAGAGAAGAAGCCAGGCTTTGGTAAGAGCTGGCGGGGTTGCTTTCCCCCTGTGTGTAGACCTCTGGGCTGCTTACGAAGAGCAATGATTCTACACCCTAGCTCTCCTCACCAACCGCCTGGGCAGCTCTGAAAACCCCACAGCCCAGATCACACACCAGGCCAACTAGGTCCAAATCTCTGGAAGTGGGACCTACCCCGGCACCAGTATTTTTTTTTAATGCTTTCTAGGTGGTTCCAACGTGTATCCAAGGTTGAGAACCGCTGAGTTCAGGGTCTTATCTGGGCAGCCCCGTATTTTAGTGGTGGCTCAGCACGTGAACTCCGAAATAGAAGAAGAAGAATCCAACAGCAAGATATCTGTCTATAGGGCCACAGAGGGTCATGGGATGAACACTCAATTACTCGGTTCTCTTTGAAGAGTCTGGAAAGGAAGTGAACCGTATCACAGAGGCAGTAGCTTAACTGAAGTGGTCAGGGGATCGGAATCGTGGCAGACCCGAGTTCAAATCACAGGATCTGGGAGCCTGTGCGCTACGGGATCACGAGGAAGCTTCCCAACAGCCCACAGGAATGCTAACAGTGTACTTCAGGCTGCCAGCAAGGTTGAGGGTCTGACCCATGCAGGACAGCCGCACCCAGTGAGGCAGCTGTGCCTCCAGCTGAGTTCGGGAGCGCTGCCCCCCCCATCCCGCCAGTGCTGGGGCTCGGTTCAGTGCTGGCTGCCTTTCAAATGAAGGCTACTGAGCCCGGAAAGCTACACCTGACTGATTATCGTTTGGAACAAAAGCTCCACGGCCAAAACGTTCTACCCCAAGAATAAAGGCAGAGGATCAAGGGACACTGCCTGCTCTGGCGATCGGCCAGTTGTAGCGAGAACCAGCCCGCTCTCCCAGTGCCAGCGGGCAGGGACCGCATCCGTTCCACTCAGAGTCCTACGAATGGCAGAAATGGGGAAAAACGTGCTTTCCGGCGAGACGAGGGAGTCAAAGAGAAGCAAAAGGCCTTTCACAGCCCATTTTCCACAGACGCACCTTGATGAGGCCTCTCTCCTAGCTGTGCTGAGCGGCCCCGGCAGCCCCAGTTCCCGCGGGAAAGGAGGATGCTGGGTGCTGACCAGCCACAGGGCTCCCCCTCCACCTGCTTCCTAAGAGCAAGAAATCAAATCCTGTGGGGTGACCAACCCCGGGGACACGGGAGCCCGAGTGACAGGAGCTCCAGGAGAGCTCCTGAGGTCATCTCTATGCTGGGTTTCACGAAACTCCTGGGGTTTCCCTCCAGGAAGGCCTCCTTCCAGCCCTGCACCCGGAGGCCTTCGGAGTGCAGCCGCGCCCCGCACGTGCCTCCCCGAGCAGGGGTCCTTGGTCGGACCTCCGACACTCCTCTGGCCACACGCACGCTGCTAAATCTCAGACTTATGGGTTCTGGATGGCCACGGGAGGCCTTTTAAAAACTGTTGTCAAAGGGAATTTCATCCATGGTTCTAAACCATTTAAGGTTGGGGTAAAAACTCAAATCTGTTCAGAGGCTGGGAGCGGTCGTATCCACATAGGGGGAATATATAGTGAACTCTCTGCTTCCCAGAATAATTAGGGAAGGACGGGGTTTGGAGGAGGAACTCCCCTCAGGAAGCAGGAACGGGGATTTAACCCTTCACCTATCAAAAAAACCGGGCCCATTCAAATCCAGCATCCCTGTACGATCTGTATTTTTGCCTGTATCACTGACAGTTCATACGCTAAATGCTGAATGGTCAGGGAAAGTAGCGCTCTATAGCCCAGCATCATCCACAGCTAAGTGTTTTAAAATACTGTCTGTCAACAACTGTGTGGTTTTCCGTCACTCACCATGTGTGAGCTCTGGGCAGTTTTTCAGGACTTCCCCATTGCTCTATTGTAAACAGCTGAGGACCATTGGAACCTAGACGAAAGAAAAAGGAAGAAAAAGAAATGCTAAGAGTGCTCAAGGCAGTAGAACAAGACGAAGGAGGGGCTGAAGGAAAGGGAGGGGTGGGCAGGGCGGGCCTGGGGGTGAGCCTTGGGACACCCTCTGTGGCTGGGACGTCACAGTCAGTACTTAACAACGGGGGGGGGGGGGGAGGGGGGGGGACGCAAAGGGTCTGCACGACCTCAGGACACAGACTCCGTGTCGCCATCAGAATGGAATCGCACCAAGCTGAACAGAGCCGACACAATAACGTAAGGATGTGCAGACAACCACAGCCTTTCAACCCAACCCTGGAAGTTTAAATTTAAAACTACTTCCGGGGGAAAAACTGAACCGTGATGACCTTTATATGTCGAGCAGAGCGTGACTTTCTCATCTATAGTGAGCCCTGAAGAATTCTGCCTCGTGGAGGGGAGGAGTGCTTTCAATGCTCAGTTTACAACCACGTGGATGATTCTGCAAAATCTAGTTGTTTTTTGAATATATACCAGAAAACAAAAGAGAAAGAAAAAAGAGACCAATCTTATGGCTCTCTGTATAAAAACAAAAACAACCCCCTGCTTTTATATACAGGTAACTGCACAGACAGCTGAGGTGATGGCACGCTGCCCCATCTCTTTCCGTGACGTATGTCTGTTGGGTCCAGGCGAAACCCACATGGCTAGAAGCCCAGGAGGCAGAGTCTTCTGGGGTCACAGCTGATGTCTGGGTAGAGACTCACGGTGGGAGGACGAAGTCTAATGGTACCCTGCTCACCGTAAAGTTCGGCAAATCCATTCATAGGGACTCGGGACGTTCCTGTGACAAACTGGAGTAACCGGATACGCTTTTCAGCGTCCATCAGCAGCACAGCCTATGAACGGAGGCAGAAGGTCATTACGCTCATGTAACACGAGGCACGTCTGCTGCCGTGCAGATGGGCAAAACGTCATCTTATTTATAGTGCAGTGGGAGACCTAGACAGTTGACTCTGCAAACTTTTTTTTTTTTTTTATGGACATCACAATACCAGCCTCTGCAACCTCAGACTGAGTGATCACAATGTCTCTTTCTTCTTCTGCCAACTGGTCAAAATAAGTGGTAAAAAAAAAAGCACACTTGGGACTTCCCTGGTGGCGCAGTGGTTAAGAATCTGCCTGCTAATAATGCAGGGGACACGGGTTCAATCCCTGGTCCGGGAAGATCCCACATGCCGCGGAGCAACTAAGCCCATGTGTCACAACTACTGAGCCTGTGCTTTAGAGAGCCTGCGTGCCACAACTGAAGCCCGTGCGCCTAGAGCCCGTGCTCCGCAACGAGAAGCCACTGCAATGAGAGGCCCGTGCACCGCAACGAAGAGGAGCCCCCACTCGCCGCAGCTAGAGAAAAGCCCGCGCATAGCAAGGAAGACCCAACACAGCCAAAAGTCAACTAAAAAAAAAAAGCACACTTGTTGATGGCACCGGGCTCATGTTTCTGTATGGGAGGCCTGACGGTCCCCCTGAGCCAGTTAGAAATACACACGGTTTGAGAGGGGGAACCCAGGTTAGGAGGCAGGATATTTGACTGTAGCTAAATTCTCTAAAGACAACATTTTAGAAAAAGAAAGAAAAACAGAGGCCAGGCTAGGCTTCTGAAATCATCTGTGTATCTTACATATCTGAATTATTCTAAGAATCGAGTTGGCTTCACTGGTAAAGTTACTTGAACTGATATTAAAAAAAAAATATCCAAAATCAAGGCTGAGTGAAACCTGGACTCAGATGTTGGGATCTGAAGATTCTGCTTTACTTCCTTCTCTCTGCTTCTCTGCTGTGCTTGGAATATTATTAATAATAGACATTTGGAAATTAAGACAAGGTCAATGATTTCTTATTTCTGTAAGTAAATAATCAGCGCTTTTTCCCCTGTAATTGTTCTTTCAAAGTCAGTTTACTGCCCTCCTTTGGACCCGCTCGTTACTATTTCACTTCTCTTCTGCAATGAAAAGGATGTAAACACTGGTCTTTAGAGAGTAAATCAGATTTCATTTGCATCTTTGATTGAAAGATGTAAAGATCAAAGTGTTTGTTGGAATTAACAAAAAAAGTTGGGAGAATGGTTTTTGAAACCAACACGGCATCTTGGAAAAGTCAGCCCCAAAGCATGCTTTTGCCCTGAGAAGCCTCCCATTCCTATTCCCACTCTGGAGGACTAGTTCTAATTGTTGAATCCAATTATCTGTCTTTCAGGATCGTCCTACTCAGTGGTTTCCTCAAACAAAAGCACTTTAATAGGCGGTCGAGGAAGACAGTGTAGCCTATTCAAGACAGCCATCCACCACAGTTACAGAAAAGCAGCGGTGAGGGCTGCTTCTGGCTCGGCGGGCCTCTTCTCTCCCCCAGGAGGCCAGGTACCAACACAGCCCCAAATGCAGCAGCAAGACCACGGGAAGACAGCACAGGACCCGGACTCTGGCCTTACCTTCCAGAACCACTGAATCACAGGGTGGTTCGGGCAGTAGCCGTTCTTGTAAATAGAATGTTGTCGCCAGTCGTTCACATCCACGTCGCCAAGGCCGCACATCAGCAACTGGGAGGGAGATGGACCAGATTTACCCAGAGGTAAACAGGGCACACCGTGAAAGCCGAAGAAATACACCGGAGAAAAGGCCTCTTCTCAGTGCCGGCATCACGTCACGTGCAAAGCAAGATAAGCCAGCGACGCATAAAAACAAATGCAGGGGAATACGTCTTCCACATCCTACCTGCCCCTGCAGATCAGAGACTGAGGGGTAACGAGGGAGACCCGACTCTAAAGCTTGTACAGGCCACCACGTTTCATGCTGGAAATTAGAAGTCCCAATCAATCACCTTCCCCGCCCCTCAAATCGCAGCTCGGTGCTCGTGGATTTTCTTACGCTCCATTTACATCTGCTCTTTCGTTACCCTGGCTGTTTCCTCTTCTGAGAGGTTATCTGTCTCAACAGTTGAAAATAACCTCCCCACCCACAGTAGAATTAGTGCTTTATGACAGCAAGAACTCATCTTCCCGGACCGATCCACCAGGTGAGGGCAATCACCTCACCTGCCTGGTGGCCCACGGCTGCAGACCTGTCCTGGCGCTATAATCGCAGCTCTGACTCACCAGTCTTGGGTCCACTTTTCTTATCACCTAACCCTCCTAACGAAGGAATGGTACTCCCGCAGAGGTGCCAGCGTACAGTGGAAAAAGAACGAATCCAGAGGCCTGAAAACCGGGTTCATGGGCCTGACTGTGACGAGACCCTGTGAGGTCATTAACCTCTCCCTGCCTCAGTCGCCCCACCTGCCAAACAAAGGGCTTCCTCTACGTGATGTCTGTGACATCGTCTATCTGGATGTTTCCATTTTAAGGTAAAAGAACAAAAGCCAGTCTACGGGAGACACGTCACTGGACAAATGGCCGGAGTCCTGTCAACAGCCTCTCAGCAGACAAAGCCTTCCTCCTCCTGTTTCTCTCAACATAAGGCGGAGAGACTCCTTTGCTTTTCAGGTTCCAAGTTCTCATCCACACCGACACAAAGAAGCTGGCACCAGCTACCATGAAACCACCTCCTGCCACTACCTTCTTGCCTCTGCCGGGCTTTCACTCCGCAGCACGGAGTTCAGGGTCTTCCACTTCGATTTCACGGAGCCCCCTGCTCTACAGCCCCTCGGGGTCGCCCACCCCCTGGCCGAGTCCCCACTCGGCTGCCACGGTGGGTGCGTGGAGGACCGGGGTCCTCAGCCAGCCCCACCCTGGGAGCAGGGTGCTGCCACCCCAGCTCCAGGCTGTGAACCCAGCTCAGCGAGCCTCCCCCTGTCTGCTGCGTCCCTGATCTGCCCTCTCCCGGGCAAGGAAGCTACAGGTGACTATTTCTGCTATCCCCTGGTCCCTGATCGGCAAACAAGCAAGCCCCTAAGAGACCCGCAGGAGAATTCACCTAAGCTTACTCGCTAGGACATTATGGATCAGAGAATACTAAAATACCAAGTTGGGAAGTAATGAGATACTTTAAAAAAATCTCCTTTACAGAAAATGTTTACAGTACAAACCTCCAGTTCATTTTCATCAAAAATTTTAATCAAATCAATAGGAAGCAGTTCCGTGAATCCCTGAAAGAAAAAAAGAAAAGCACGCTCAACACCTTTTTCCTCGAAAGAGACAAATTTTACAGGATAAACAAGCTTATTTTGGTTAGCCAGGAAAAATACACCGTTCACTGACGATTTATATGACAGTATTCAGTAATTTTAGTTCAGATAAAAACAGCAGAGTCACAAAATGAAAGTTTAAAAAGCAGTAGACTCCAGAAGATCCAGGTACTTGAGTAATTTTTGAAATGTTATAAAAATATGGGTTGCTGCAGGCAGGCGGATTCCAAAAGCCACTTATGACACGTTGCTGTGAGTCAGGGTGTTCTCAAAGGCACAGGCCACAGACGCGCAAGCGGACCATTTAAAAATAAGGCAAAGATGAAATACGAGAGGAGGCGGTGTGATGGGTGGAAAGGAGCCAGGGAGCACAGACAGCCTGCCCCGGTCCCCAGGCTAGGCACCACTGACTAGTCAGTGACCTAGGACGGACGCTCCGTGTCGCTGGGCCTCGCGTGTGGCCAGTTTCTGAAAGTGTGATCACCTGGGACAGGGCCGGGTAGGTTTCTCGTGTAAATACAGCATGAACCCTGCTGTTCTCCGGCGCCTCTAACTCACACGTTTCACCCTAAGTCCTGGAGTTTTTCTGAGTGTTCTGCCTGGGCTGGCGCTATATTCACCACGAGCAGGTAACTGAACTGGGGTGAACTTTAGAGAGCATCGCCCAGCGAGAGCCCTGCATCGATCGGTTCTTGTAATGTGCAGCTGGGACTTGTTCGCTTTAAGTAACTAATATCCATTATCAGGATTTAAAAAGGAATTGCGCTTTGGGTCAAAGGGAGCCGGTTTTTAAAACGAGGAAGCCCCTATTCTCTGCGAGGGGCCTCCCTCCTCAGGGGCCTGGGAGTATCACTGACATTAAATACTTGGGTCTGAGTAGTAACCACTTCACACTTTAATAAGGTGAGGAATTATTCAGATAGCCACGAGGAAAGGGCAGGGGATTTAAAAAAAAAGAAAAAAGAAAAAGAAGTTCAACCAATGAGGCGGAAGGCATTATCACGGAGGCATGGCGTGACTGGAAACTGTCCCGAGTCCTCGCATTTCTTAGAACCCGTCACTGCAGCAAAAGGCAGAGATGCTCCCAGCCTTCCCCGGGGACCACCAAAAGCTGCAGGATGATGGTTCTAGCCTCTGTGGGGGAACCTGCCCTTCTGGGTCAAGTCTGTAAAGATTTCTCTTTCAAAACAGTTAAGGCAAATTAAAACAGAAGAGCAGCAAAGCCGGAAAACACTGACCAAAAAAAAACAGACGAAAAGGTGGCAGCGCAGTGGCTCAACGCTCCTGCCCTGGAGACTGGAGATGCTGTCGGCAGCGCAGGCCTGACGTCCCTGCCCTGGGTCCCACACCCACGCCTGTCTCTGGGGGTGTGATCGCGTCTAATACCCTCCTTGCCCCCCAAGGAGGAGACCCGTCCTCTTTCAACCTAAAGGCACAGGCAAGACTCCCGGAGAACACGACTTACCTCCAAGAAGGCGTTCATTTGCTTTTGGACCCTGTTCACGAATCTCCACTGGATGACTAGGCTGTGGGAGGAAAACGGACAGCCCTTAACCATGTTGCTCATCACTGGTGTGCAGTTCTTTCCCCCCAGCCGCGACTGCTTCTCGTTAAGCGGGGCGGGGAGAAAAGCCCCACGGCGGCCAAGGAGAAGGAGGGTATATGCTGTGGTACACGCTGCTCGTTCATGGACTCTTTCGAGAATAATGAGCACATGTGGAACCTAAAATCTCACTGAGGATTTCAGAAGAAAGACTGATTTCTTTATTCCCCCCAGATCGAGGCTTCGTTTTTCAAAGCTGCTTTATAAACGTGACTGTTTGGAGAAAAAGGGAAAATGGGGTTTGAACACATATGTATATGGGCATAATGCGTGCGCGCACACACACACATATGTACACACCCACATTCATGTACAAACATGTACATATTTTTAAGGGGAATACCCACTACAACGTATTTTATCATATGATAATTCATTCTAGTATTCAACGTACTGATTTTCAAGGATGACGTATAATTTATCAGTACGTTACCACGAATACTCTTATACCAACACTTGGAGGATTAACGGTAAAATCTCTGAGTCACAGACAGCCACTGAAACCACATTCCCCGTGACAACATTTAGTGTACAGCAGAATTTACTGCCAGGCGAATCCACTCTGGATTCCACCTAAGGCGTCCTGTCACGAAATAGCACAAGGACCCCGTCGTGGAGGGCTCTCACACTCGAGGTGGCACCATGGCAACGGCCCTCGAGGACCAGCCTGCTGCCCACTCACTGCTCAGGGTATCAGGTTTTACTGGTTGTGCTTCACTCAGCAGCCCGACAGCCTACTTGCACCAGAGGATACGGGTGGCAGGGAGCAGCCGGGGATTTCTGTCCCCTTTTTGCAGTGAAGCTAGTGGAGGCGCCCCGCGATTTGAAACCTAAAAGAATTAACTGCAAAGAACGACGTACAACGTGTATCACAAGGTGCAAATACTCAGTCTTTCAAACCCAGTCACCCTGGGGTGTTGTTAAAAATCTATTCGAAGTCTACACTTTCTGAATGAAGACAACGGTGCCCGTCAGGACGTCGTCTGCTTGCTGAGACTGTCCAAGCTCAGCACAAGCGCCAATTGAGGTGAACAGGCAAGAAATGTAGTATCTTACTTCTAGTTTTTGATTAAGTGTAGCAAGCTTTCAACCTGCAAGTGGAGAGGTCCACGCTTTGTCAGGGTCTCTAAGTAGAGACGCCTGATTAGAGAGGAGAGTAGGTTTTTTGTTTGTTTTTTTTTGGCAGATGCTAAGGAAGGATGCTAAGATCCTCAGCCAATTCTCTGAATTCAAGTCCTGTGATCAACTATGATGAGAGAGGACGGAACCCGGCTTGTTGAAATGGAATTCTGAATGCAAACAAGGAGCCCAGGCCATGGCTGTAACCCACTAGATGAGCAGAAACTAGGATCCGGGAGCCAACCACCGTTAACGCTGACCTCGATCCTGTTTGAGGGCTAGCAAGGGCAACCTGGCAATCCTTGGAAGATACCAGAACGGTGAGCTCGAGGCATACGTATACACCAAAGGAGAAAATGTAAGCTGTCCAACTGTACCTTCTGACCAGTACAGACCCCTAGGGTTACCCAACAGCTAGATTTCCAAGGGGCTCAACATTTTGTCCCACCAAAGGACGCTGAGATTAAGAAAATTACAAACAGCAGGAACAATTCTTCATGTGTCCATGTGCTGAATTCTCCATATCCATTTTAACTCTTCTCCTACATTTTCATTATGGAAAAGAGGTCAGGAGAGAGATGGACTATGTTCTCTTTGGTTGTTCCCAATTTTACCCCACTGCTCCATTGTTGTAATCCTCAATTTTAGACGAGATGCCCACAGGCTCCCAGAGTATTTGCCAAGTTACTCAACAGTGGCCCCTTTCTCTCCTCCCACTGCTCCTCTGTATGGCAGCAACACGAAAGTCATGACGCAAGTCAAACTTTGCATCCCATAATTCAGCTTCCTATTAGGCCAAGCCTGAAAGGAACTCATACTGTTAAAAGTGTGTCCATAATCTGCACGAACTGTTCTGGCAAAGGACGGCAACCGAACATGCTGTTCAGTTTAATAAAAGAAAAGGCTGTAAGTAAGTGTGTACGTACTCAATGTATTCCCTTTTGTTTTCATTTGTTACCATTATTTCTGACCCATTGGGCTTCAGATCCACTTGATATGTCTGTAATTACAAAGATAGAACAACATCACCATCATGAAGTTACTGTGCATATCATCACTGAGTAATAACGTCTTACTGTAAAAGGAAGATAAGTAAAATTTATTCAGAACTCTTTCCCAGCAGATGGGCTCTGTGTCCAAGAGAATGTCTAATGAGGCTTTTAAATTGTTAAAATGCTACACACTTAAAGATGTTATCATTGAAGGCAAATTATTTTATGGTTATTTATGAGTTTTAATTATTCTTCATACATTAGCAACAACGGAGAACAACAATTTTTCCATCTGCTATTGACTTATCAAGAAATGTAATTATCTTTAACAGAAAAGATAGGATACAACCATCAAGACTGCAGAGATCCAGATTTGTTGCTGAAAATTAGATTTTATAGCCATAAAAAAAAGATATGTGGAATTTCTTTCAAAGGAGCAAAACACAGGGACTTAAAAAAAGAAAGATGCTGAGAAAGTCAGGCTGAGGGATGGATTCACCTGCCACCCCTGGGAACCTCAGGCTTTGATGTGCATCCAGACACCACCTCCTGGCTCATCAGCCCCGAAAGCCCCCCCCCCCCCCTCAGAGTGAGCCAGGAGTGAAAAGAGCAAAGCAGCTGAACTCGAGGCACAGCCTTCTCCTCTGCTCTGAGCCAGCCCTGGCTTAACATCAAAGTGTATAAAGCAATAAGTAGCAAAAGGGAAGGGAAGGGAAGGAAGAGGCCTACTGACCTAACAAATAAAATGTTTACTCTCATGGATATTCCAGGGAAATAAAAAGGAAAAAAATACCACTCACAGCTCCCCTATTCAAAGGTAACCACATGTGTGTTCTGGTGGGATTCCTTGTGGTCTTTTTTCCCACATCCACCCAGCTACATCTGAGAGGAAGCCAAGCCAAGCCTGAGGGAGAGGGTTCTCCAGAGTAAGCATCCAGGCTGCATCCATCACAAGGGACACAGATTCAAACCTGCAACAGATCTCCTGCTTTGGCAGAGGTCCCTTTTCAGGGACCCCTCCCCAGCCCTGCCACACACGCGCGGGACAGATGGCCTCTCTGGCCTCAGTATCAGATCCTGTTCCTCTCCGAACGTTTTCTCTGATGATGCACTTGATTACTGTTCCTTTTCACATGGAGACAGCCTTTTCAATCAAAGCCCACTGATCCTCTGTCTCGGCCCTTCATATTTTCTTCTCTGTCCTTTTTTTTTTGTTATTCGGGAAGGGATCTCGTTTCCCTCCCACGTGACTGAGCTCCACTTTCCACAACATCAATTCAACGTTTTTACTGTCTGCAGTACGGACTTAATTTTTTTATTTTTTAACATCTTTATTGGAGTATAGTTGCTTTACAATGTTGTGTTAATTTCTGCTGTACAACAAAGTGAATCAGCTGTATGTATACATATATCCGCATATCCCCTCCCTCTTGCATCTCCCTCCCACCCTCCCTATCCCACTCCTCTAGGTGGTCATAAAGCACCAAGCTGATCTCCCTGTGCTATGCAGCTGTTTCCCACTAGCTATCGGTTTTACATTTGGTAGTGTAATATGTCAATGCTACTCTCTCACTTCGTCCCAGCTTACCCTTCCCCCTCCCCGTGTCCTCAAGTCCATTCTCTATGTCTGCGTCTTTATTCCTGTCCTGCCCTAAGGTTCTTGAGAACCAATTTCTTTTTTTAGATGCCATATATATGTGTTAGCATATGATGTTTGTTTTTCTCTTTCTGATGTACTTCACTCTGTATGACAGACGCTAGGTCCATCCACCTCACTACAAATAACTCAATTTAGTTTCTTTTTATGGCTGAGTAATATTCCATTGTATATATGTGCCACATCTTCTTTATCCATTCATCTGTCAATGGATATTAAGGTTGCCTCCATGTCCTGACTATTGTAAATAGTGCTGCAATGAACATTGTGGTACATGGCTCTTTTTGAATTATGGTTTTCTCAGGGTATATGCCAGGAAGGAGGCATGGAGGGAACCTACCTCAACATAATAAAGGCCACATATGACAAACCCACTGGCAACATCATTCTCAATGGTGAAAAACTGAAACCATTCCCTCTAAGATCAGGAGCAAGACAAGGTTGTCCACTCTCACCACTATTATTCAACATAGTTTTGGAAGTTTCAGCCACAGCAATCAGAGAAGAAAAAGAAATAAAAGAAATCCAAATCAGAAAAGACATAAAACTGTTACTGTTTGCAGATGACATGATACTATACATAGAGAATCCTAAAGGTGCTACCAGAAGACTACTAGAGCTAATCAATGAATTTGGTAAAGTAGCAGGATACAAAATTAATGCACAGAAATCTCTAGCATTCTTATACAGTAATGACAAAAAATACGAAAGAGAAATTAAGGAAATACTCCCATTTACCACTGCAACAAAAAGAATAAAATACCCAGGGATAAACCTACCTAAGGAGACAAAAGACCTGTCTGCAGAAAACTATAAGACACTGATGAAAGAAAGATGATACAAACGGAGAGATATACCATGTTCTTGGATTGGAAGAATCAACATTGTGAAAATGACTATACTATCCAAAGCAATCTACAGATTCAATGGAATCCCTATCAAAGTACCACTGGCATTTTCCACAGAACTAGAACAAAAAATTTCACAATTTGTATGGAAACACAAAAGACCCCGGAGAGCCAAAGCAATCTTGAGAAAGAAAAACGGAGCTGGAGGAATCAGGTTCCCTGACTTCAGACTATACTACAAAGCAATGGTAATCAAGACAGTATGGTACTGGCACAAAAACAGAAATATAGATCAATGGAACAGGATAGAAAGCCCAGAGATAAACCCACGCACACATGGTCACCTTATCTTTGATAAAGGAGGCGAGAATATACAATGGAGAAAATACAGCCTCTTCAATAAGTGGTGCTGGGAAAACTGGACAGCTACATGTAAAAGAATGAAATTGGAACACTTCCTAACACCATACACAAAAATAAACTCAAAATGGATTAAAGACCTAAATGTAAGGCCAGACACGATAAAACTCTTAGAGCAAAACATAGGCAGAACACTCTATGACATAAATCACAGCAAGATCCTTTTTGACTCACCTCCTAGAGGAATGGAAATAAAAACAAAAATAAACAAATGGGACCTAATGAAACTTAAAAGCTTTTGCACAGCAAAGGAAACCATAAACAAGACAAGAAGACAACCCTCAGAATGGGAGAAAATATTTGCAAATGCAGTACGGACTTTAATTGCTACTATATTTTTACTCTTCTTCAAATCTTTCCCTCCTGCCGGGTGCCCCCTTCCGGCTGCTGTCTTCCATTCCATCCAGTTGCCCCCCGTGGTGACCTGCTCCTGTCCTGCGCAGGTCGTGGCACTTTTTTGAAGATATTAAACAGTTCCACTTAGGGAGTGGGATGGGAGGTCTCTTATAGTAAAACATCTTTAGTTCTTTGACATTTATTTGGAAGTCTGTAAGCAGTACTCATTTACACTTTTGTAGTCGATTATCTGGGGGTCTGTAGTCAGTATTCATTTACACTTTTGTAATATTTTTTAATAAGACAGTTTTTCTTTCTCCCCCCATTTATTCCTCGAAGATTGTCTTGCCGTTCCCTTCCATGATGAGATTTTTCTATCAGATCCACACCAACTGACAAGTTAATAAATCCAAGCCCGGTTCTGGATTTTGAGAGGCTTTCAGTACAGTTCAGCTGTGCTAGAACAGAATGTTTTCTGGGAGCTGCAGTTTCCAGAGCTACTGAATGAGAGGGTCAACCACAGATGAGACAGGGTGGGGAGGGGAAAGGAGAAAAACACTTCTGGCGCCTCCAAAAGCAGCCCCTAGTGATGAAAACTGGCAGAATCAGCCAGCACTGCTGAGCGTAGAGAAACGGTTCTTATCAGTGCTGGTGGTGAGGATCTAACTGGTTCAACCTTTTGAAAAGATAATTTGGCAACAGGAGTCAAGATTTTAATGTGCATATATGCCTCTTCCTAATAATTTCTCTCTTAGGACTTATACCAAGAGAAAGAAATTGGTCAAGTGTACAAAACGTATATTCCAGGATTATACTCATCGTACTGTTTACAGAGTGAAATACTGAGATAGCCCAGATGCCGACCACGAGGGCACGGTTAAAAAAGGTACAGTCTGTGAAACGGAATTCGGTGTAGCCATTAAAATGGTATTTACTGACATGGAAAGGTACCTACAATATATTAAGTTAAAACTGTATACACTGTACAATTCCATTTCTGTTAAAAAGATAAAACCTTGTGTGTGTGTTTACAGAGAATCATTCTGGAAGATACAAATCAAAATTTTACTCGTGATTTTTCTCTAGGTGGTAGGAACTATGAGTGACTTTAATATGTGTTTATTGTACTGACTTTATTTTTATTACTAAGATTAATATTTTGCAATCAGATAAATAAAATTGTTTTTGAAAGAAAAAAAGAAAAAACAACAAGACCGGACCATACTCTCTGTGCTGAGTAAGGAATCGACGGCTGGGGCAGCCGTGGGTCACATGGTTTCTCCGGGTAGGCAGGGAAGGGGGCCTCCAGGCCTGCTCCCTAAGCTGCTCCCTTAGAGGAAATCCTCCCCAAGCCCTAGGGGCCTCTCAGTCAGGCTTCCGCTGGTGTTCCACCCCCATCTCCCTCTCCTCACACACCACTTGTGGGCTGCTGTTCAAATTCCACTTTTTAAATTTTTTTTTGGCTGCGTTGGGTCTTCGTTGCTGCGTGCAGGCTTTCTCTAGTTGCGGCGAGCGGGGGCTACTCTTTGTTGCGGTGCGCGGGCTTCTCATTGCGGTGGCTTCTCTTGTTGCAGAGCACAGGCTCTAGGAGTGCTTCAGGGCTTCAGTAGCTGCAGAACGTGGGCTCAGTAGTTGCGGCACGCAGGCCCTAGAGTGCAGGCTCAGTAGTTGTGGAGCGTGGGCTCTGAGGTGCGCAGGCTTCAGTAGTTGTGCCACACGGGCATAGCTACTCCGCGGCATGTGGGACCTTCCTGGACCAGGGATCGAACCTGTGTCCCCTGCACTGGCAGGCGGACCCTTAACCACTGTGCTACCAGGGAAGTCCCAAATTCCACTTTTTAAATATAGTTCTCGTCTTGTGTCTGAACTCCTTCCTCAAGGACCCAACATGAAGACACTAACCCAGTGCCTGGCACACAGAAGGGGGTTAATAAGTGCTCGTAGAAAAAAACGGCACTTTCTTGCAGTCTCCTGGCCCAAGTATGAACTCCTCTCTCTTCTTCGTAAAGACCACAAAGATCAGAGGAAGCTCCGGGATGCAGCTCTCACAGAACTGGACCCCTCTTCTGTGGCAAGTGACAACTTCAGATTCACACACACCTCCCCGATCTTCCTCAGCTGCTTTATGACAAATGTCTGAGGAGTCCACCAAGAAACTGTCTAGGTCAAATCGGGTATCCTGGACCCAGGCAGAGGAAGGCCTGACTGCTTCTGCTCGTGTTACTGGGCGCTGTCCTCATCCTCCCCAGCCTCTCCCAGCGGCCGGCCCACCTTTCTGCTTTCATGCTTCCTGCAGCTGCCACCAGCCCCACTGCCTTCACCTGGTCTTTGAGGAACTACCTCCTCACTGGGGTCTTGGTCTGGTTCTGTCCAGCTCCAGCCACGACCTCGCTCTGCCTCTCACCTCTCTCTCCTTCCTACTTCCAGTTTCTGCCTCTTCCCTTATCCCTCTCCCCAACTCAGCCTTTTTCCCCATTAATTACCCCCCAGGAGCCTTTTTAGACCCCCCAGTTGCCCCTTCCCTCCCACGCAATCTTACCAAAGAGACCCACGGTGCACCGTGTTATGTTCTGTGGCCCCCTTGGAGGACCACAGGCCATTGTAATGGCTGAGACTTCCTGTCCTCCAAGACAAAAAGTTGTCCAGTTTTTGCCCCCTAGCGGTATCGTCTCCCCAGTTGAGAATGCATATGCCTTCACCCAACTCAGGCCAGGTCCTCAAGAATTTTCCGACAGGCTGCTGCCCATTCTCTTCCCCGCCCTACTGCACAGCTTCTTGGAAGTCCACACCGCTAGCGCCTCTTCAAAGCAACCAAATCAGGCGCCGCTCTGCTGACTGCAGTCAAGAACTTCTGCTTGGCGCGGCTCTAAAAGGATGTCTCCTCCTGGTGGGGCATGCGCGTGCAGGGCTGTACGTGAGTGTATGGTTGATTCTTTCTGGCTGGCATACGACGACTGTTCAAATATTGAAGTTTGTTCATCTGAAACATTGTCAGTCGGCCCCAGAAACCAGCAGCTGCGGATTCTCACCAACCAGAAAAAAAGCAGACTGGAAAACAGCGGCAACAGCTGCAATTTCATTACATGAAGTGACAGCTGCCACCGAACGTCATGGCCTGGTATTTCTAATCATGGAATGAGAAAAAGAGCGCCTAAAAGCACTAAGGAAGGCCGATTGCACGCACATTTCACTTCTGTGGTAACTTCACTCTAGTGAAGAAATGACTTTATCTTTTTGCACAAGGAGGCGTGGGCTTCCTCTTGGGTTAGAAAATGGCAATGCACGGTCAGCAGTTTTGCAGAGGGCTGGGGGAGGGGGAGGCCTGCACAGGCCTCTGGCTGACGTCCACATTTTTGGTTCAACACCTCTATTTTGAGTGTCTACCCTGTACCAGGCACTGCCAGATGGTGAGTGCACAATGGTGAGCAAAAGGCAGACCCAGGGCAGCCATCACCGAGACTGAGTCTGACGGGAGAGAGAGAGATACTAAACACATAACCATACAAATACATGCAAAGTCACTTATGGTACCTGCCATAGGGAGACACGGAAGATACTCTGAAGTACTATGGTCCTGGGTCAGAGCTAGCTTTGTCTGAACTGACGATGGGAGTGTGTTCCCCACTGAAGGAATGGCATGTGCAAAGGTCCTGCGGCAAGAAGGAGCTTGGTGTGTGCAAGCAGTCTCGTGGGACCAGACCCAGAAAGCATGAGGGGCAGCACTGATGCAAAATGCACCTGGAGATGAACAGGCAGGGCCCAGCCACGCAGGACTTCATGAGGCAAATTAAGGACTTGGGTCTTTATCTTGACAGTGATAAAGTGGGAAATCTCTGCATGTTTTTAGCAGAGGAATGGAATGATCATTTCACATTCTGAAAAGACCACTCTGCCATTGTAGGAGGCCAAAGGTGGATATGAAAAACCAGTTAGGAGTCTACGAGAGAAGATGGTAGCTTAGGCTTGGGTACTGTTGGTGAGACAGACAAGGAGAACAGAGAGAACTGAAGAATAGTCAAAATGAACAGGGCCTGGTGATGGATTGGATGTGGGAGATGAGATCAATGTATGGCTGCTTAATTCACTCTACATTTCCTCCCAGAACGCAAAATAGATACGCTAGTTCCTCGTTAATCAGGTTTCGCTTTCGAAAAAGGAAAGCCAGTAATTTCACAAGTAGGGCACCTCATTATCTTACTCATCTCGTGAGTCTGTTTTGATGACTGCATTTACTCTACCTGATTCAATCCAAAGTCAGAAAAACCCACATTAAATGAGGAGGTTTAAGAATTGTTTTTAATGAACCATAGACATGAGCTATAACGACCATCAGAATCTTTATTAGAAGTCTACTTAAAAAATGCAAACATCTTGTGTGGTTTGTACTTATTAGGTGGAAATAGTTACATTTAACTGTAACTAAGGAAGGTTTAGTCTGCTTCTAACTTTGGCATCACTAATGTCTTCTGAACTGTGTTAAGTTAGTCATATGGATTTCTACAAGTGGATATAATATAAAGAGACCTTTTTTTTTTTGCATTTGACACCCAAGACTGATTTTACATCTTCCTTAGTTCTTTATCTCTACTCCTCCCTACATGTGTTAAAAATGCAAAGAAGACACAGTTCTAGGATGGTTAGCCATGTGTTATCCTTTGAAAATTGGCAGTTAAGACCCTTAAATATGTCCAGCTTAAAAAAGTCATTGCAATTCCAATTATTTTGTTGTCTCACACTTGGAGCTTCCATTACTTATAACATGAAAAAAAAACCTAGGCAGCATGATTCATTCCTTTGCTCACTAAGCATTTAGCAGCCATCGCTACACACCGGGCACTGGAGAAACCAAGGAGCCCTCAGGGGGCTCACAGCGGGCGGCAGGCCGGGGATGGCTAGAGGACAGAGCATTATGGCGGGGGAGGGGAGGATGGGTCGGCAAGGAGAGGGTGCCACGCAGCCAGTGACAGGGCACGGGGCATCCTGGGGGACGCCGAGGCAGGCACCCCATGGCTGTGAAGGTGAGAGGACGGAGGTGTTGGGAGGGAAGGTAAAGGTGGGCAGCGAGGGGTCCTAAGCCATGCAGGAAAGGTTTTAATTCACACTGAAGTGCACAGGCTGGCCAGTGAAGAATGTGTGTCGAGCAGAAGAGTTACAGGTCCAGGTTTGCTCTTTAGAACCACTACATCCGGAGCATATGTGTGGAGGCATCAGAGAACGGACTGCAGCGAGGGGCGACGTAGGGACCAGGGAGACTGCTACACGACACAGCCAAGGAACCGGCAGAGCCTCAACAAGGGAAGGGGGCAGACAAGGGGAGCGACGAGCAGGCTGGGGCTAGAGGACGCAGTGACCGGCTGGACACGGAGGGAGAGGGACGATTCCAAGGGGACTCCAGTTTCAGGCCGGAGGGGAGGGTGTGGCCACTGGTTAGACCGGAGTGGAGATCGGGGGTCGGGAGGACAAAGTGGCTTTTTCAGTTCGGGGACCTGTGGGTCTTTCAGGAGACACAGCTCAGGAGGCAGCCGAAGCAGGGGGAATCTGGACGCTAGAGGAAGGGTGTGGGCTGCAGGTAAGAGGCTGGCGGTGAGCAGCGCAGAGATGCGCAGAGAGAGGCCGCCCAGCGAGCGAGGGCAGGACAAGGAAAGAAGTGGGCAGGGGAGCATCGGCGTCGCGGGGCCAGCAGAGCAGCAGGGCTTAGGAGAGGTGGAAGGAGAAGAGCGGAGTGGGGAGTGGGGGGAGAAGGGGTGAAGTGGGGGTGACTTGCAGGGGCTTCAGGGGAGGGAGCAGTGGAGGAAGGAAGCAGACAAGGGCCAGAACCCATTTACATTCAGTCCTGGGCAGGGGGGCCACCGCTAACCTGGAGGGGACAGCTCTGGGCGTGGTGCAGAAGAGATTTCCCTCCCCCACCCCACGACAGGACTCCCACAAGGACAGCAGTGTCCATCGGTCTGTGAAGGTTTGGGGGCATGAAACACAGTACGGAGCGAAAAAGGATGGGGAGGGCAAAATGAGATTGTTAATGGACTCGTTGATGATTTCCATTAATCCCAGGGTCTCTCTCATTCCTGGTGCCTCAACTCAACCAACCAGGAAGGAAAGAAAACACAGACTCCCTGAGACCCACCCACTTCTGGGACTCACACGAGTGACGGTTTCCTGGCCTGAGCGGATGTAACAAGTGATTTTGGTGTGTGTGATCACGTTCCTTCGCAACAGTTTTTACCCCATGTGTCATTAATTTCTTTGTATCCAGCGGCACCAGCTTCTTTTTTCTGAGACTGCGAACCCAAGAGGGCAGGGACCTGATTTCCTTACCTCACCTATAAAACTGAGCACAGCATCGTGAAACGGCAGCCAACGTGAGCACACTTTTTGGACAGCAGAGCCAATCAATGTCATGTTCCATTAGCAACCCTTAAAACGGGCTCCATGGTCTCATGAACGCCAAGGCCACGTACACTTGGTCTGGTAGATGGGAACTCTCTCTGGGCTTTTGTGAAAGGACAGGTACCAGGGGTTGGATAATCCTGAGAAGTCCTTCCCAAAAGCACCGTTATCACCGGGGGACAAATGAACCAAAGGTTTCAGGTTGAAGACAAACACATCCTACAGAACTTGAGGATGATGATGAGAATTCCAAGAAGGCAACTTTATCTTTGAAATTGATCTTTATGGTTAATCCAGCCTTAAAGACAGTATTGGTGCAAAGCAAGAAGGAACATTAGAAGACCCTGAGCCTGCTGAGCCCCCAAAGACAAACTTCACCATGACAAGGGAACCATTAAAGCAGAGGGAAAAAAACCAAGGCCCTCCCCAGGCATCACCTACTCCTGGTCATGTATTTATAACACTAAGTAAACATTTACACCATTTTTTTGAAGTATCTAAAATTTAAAACCAAGGCACAGGGCTTCCCTGGTGGCGCAGTGGTCGAGAGTCCGCCCGCCGATGCTAGGGGACACGGGTTTGTGCCCCGGTCCGGGAAGATCCCACATGCCGCGGACCTGTGCTCCGCAACGGGAGAGGCCACAACAGTGAGAGGCCTGCGTACCGCAAAAACAACAACAACAACAAAAAACCCCAAAAAACCAAGGCACAAACATTCACATTCAGATCTGCTTTAGATGTGAGAAGTAGGTGCTACTTCACACACCAGAGGCCTTAGAATGTCTCTAACTTTGCAGGAAGAGAGGCAGTTGTAATTGGGACTTGGCTTCCTGGCATGACAATAAGATACTGATACAATCAGATGATAATTAGCAAAGACTCAAAGAAGCAAAGACTCTTTGAAAGTCAAGGGGGAGCTCGTGGGGTTACCCACACATACCTGCCCGAAGTTTTCTTCATCAATGCAAAACATAAGGTCCAGTTCAGTCGGGTCGTTTTCTAAGATCCATTTCAAAGAGTTGTAGTATTCACTATCCTACAGAAATGACACAGAAATTAAAATTAAGCGTTTTTCCCCAAAATACACACTCACTTCTTTAAATAATTATGTCCTTTAAATGTAATTCCATCCAGAATCTCAAGAAATGCCTGAGTCACTAATATGTTTCCAGCTCTACCCCAAACCTTCTCTTCCACTTTAATTTAAAAATACAAACTAAAAAACTGCTTTGGTAGTAACAGGGGTTTGTAGTTGGATCCTGTCCTCTGTCAAGAGGAAGCAGCCTGCTCTGGATGGCCGTCATAACATTACGGAACTGAACATGTAGAGATGAACATACTCCCCATCTTTTAAGAGTGAAAATATCAGAGGAAAGGAGGAAGGATAGAGAATGCTCTACCTAAATACCAATGGTTTCAAGTTACGCCCCTTCCTGTGCTTCCAGCACTCTCTGCAAGTCCCTGTGAGCAAACAGGAAGAGGCTGCCCTGGTGTCAAAGCCCAGAACACAGGCCCCGAGAGCCTGGACCCCTCTGTCTCTTGGGCAGCCCCAGGGCTTCGACGAAGACCAAGCAGAACGTGTGCACCGACTGTCAACATGGCGAATAAAATTACTTTAGACTTGGAGAGAGATTTTTATACTCCTAGCTTCCTCACCATACAGTAACAAAAGCATAAAGCCTACGCTACAGGTAAAAGCTGAAGGGAAACTCGACACGGGTACCATGGATACACAGAGCTGCCCGCCCGGGGAAAACCCAGCTCAGTGGACTTGTGTGCACTGCTGGCCTTCTACTCTCCTTCCACACCCAGAGGATGAGCTGTGAGGGAAGGGTACACAGCTCATATAGCCAACTACACAACACGTACAGTCAACACGGCAGCGAGGCTGAGGGGAGGAAGATGCTTTCTGACTCAAGTGACAGAACGTGAAAGCAGAGCTGCAAACACCCCAAATGGACGAAGACGCTTCCTGATGGCCCCGTGTGTGGCTGGTGAATGGTGAGAGGTGCGAGGTGAATGGTGGGAGTACAGGTAAATTAAACGAAAAACGGAAGCAAAAGTATATCAGGAAAAGAGCATCAACTTTTGTTCTTTATAGAAAAGCCTTTCAGCTCTAAAATGGTCAGCCTAGATTAAATAAGTTAACTACGGCATGAAAACCCTAATCAAAAGCTAGCAATTAGTTTCTAACTTTTCATTCCTCTCCTACACTGTAGTAGTCCCTTACCCTTCTTCCGTATCTGGGATGAGTATAAATAGTCTTCCCTTCATCTACTGTTTTGGTCTGGCTCCCTGCCATTCTTTGAGGTCAGAAAACAGAGCGATAGCAGATGAACCTCTAAGTGTGCAGTATTAGCAGTTTTCCATGGAAAACAAGGGCAGCAATGAGGTCTCCAAATGACCCCTGGATTTAATTTGGTCAAACCAGTTCCGAGTAAGCAGAGGTAACTGAGATGTGGGTGTACCCACCCTAAATACCACGACTCTAGGAAATGTGAACAATGATTTGCTTATTAAAAAATTCAGGGAGATCAGTTAGCCTCTTGAACAATCCCTGTTGTCCATACTGAATGGCGATGCCCATAAAAATTGCTGTGACTACAGCATGGTCTCAGCTGCCTTCCCATAATGCACAAGCTGCTGGTGCGGCCCGCGGGAGTGACCTCTGTTTACTCACCACAGACTCCATGTCATTCAGAGTTATCTGCTTTCCCAGCATCATTTTGTAAAACGGTCGAATGAAGAAACCTAAAACGCGGTGAAAACTGAGTTAGTTTCAAATCTTTGACGATGCCGTGCATCCGAGCATGAAATAGAAGATTAACCTGCTTTCATCTGAATGAGAGACCAGGACAGAACAATTGAGGGTTTTCTCCAGTAAGGTGAGGGCCTGGTTTGGGGCGGGGTTGGGGGAAGGGGTTTAGGAAGGCACCTCCTGACACAGGTGCCCCCGGAACCTCAGTCCTCCCCCTTCACCCTCAACTCCCATCCTCAGCGCCCCCTCCAGGTCTAACTAGCCACCCTTGCAGCCCGTTCCCGCTCCCACTGGCTTCAGTGTGGCCCTGCGGCTGAGGCTCAAAGCCCCTGCTGTCTGGGGGGGTGAAGCCACAGAAGGGAGTAGGGGCTGATCTGATGTGCAGCGTGTCTGCTCTGCCTCCAGGGCCGTTCATGGTCCCGGGAAACAAAGACACTGCTGGCCACACACCTGGGGGGCATTCGGGCTCTTCTTCTTGCAATTCCCGAGGACACGGTTACCTCCTATCTCCTTTTGCAGCAGGGACCTAGATGCCCCCATCACTATTCCAGGCAGCCTTGACTCTTGGCCCGTCCTTGCTCTTCTGAAACGATCCCAGCTTCTAAGTGCGCCAACCCCACCACAGCCTCCCGGCGAGGCTAATGCCGGTAAAGCGCTCCCCGCCAGAGACCTCCGTGTGCTCCCTTCTGCTGGACTCTGGACCCATGTTTCTCGTACCCTCCCTAGAACATCGGTCCCCTGAGGTCAGGATCTCAGCTTAAACTTCTATTTCCCCTGTAGCAACTAAGAACGTCTTCTTTCTCGGCGGAAGGTACATAACGGCCGTTCTAATAATCTATGGCATGACTTCAGTGCTGCAAATTAAAATACATTCACTGTATATACCTATACAGAGTGAGACCAGCTTCCCCCAATCAGAAAAAAGAGTGTTTACTCCTGCCACCAGCCCCGCCCCCCGTAAAAAATACAGTGTTGAAATTAGAGGATCAAAATCAGCTAGCCATTACCAGTAAAAATTTATTAAAGGAGAAAGTACACAGGGTACATCAACTAGCATAGTTAAGGTTCCACAAATGCAATTCACATAATTCTCCTGGAAATGTCTCTCTACAGTAACTGCAGTGTCAATCTTAAATCTTGATCTGTCTTCTACTCTCAACCATTTCACACCTAAATTCTTCAAAAATATTTCTGATTCTCTTTCCTCACTGATGATCTCTGTAATGTTCTCTTAAGGGCACTACTTGTTCAATGACCAAATCCATAAGGAGTCTCTATTATAAGCCTATTGATTCAGCCAGGGAGGGGGGTTTCACTCCTGACTTCCAAGGTACCTTGAAATTCTTGGTACTTTGCATGACTTACGTGCTTTAGATAATAATGAGATTATTCTGTGCCATCTCTTTCAGCAGTGATCCCAGGGGTCAAGGTCTTAGCTGAGTTATAACACTGCTTTGAAATTATTTACAGTCTCTTCACGTTCAAAAAAATGGTAATTTGGGGACAAACAGGACAATGGCAGGATACTGGCCGAATCAGACCATTTTAATGAACTTTTCAATCAACACTTTCCATCTATCATCAAATCTAGTTCCTGCTAAAGAAATGTTATTCTGGAAAACATAGAAAATGCACAAATACAGAATGTTCTGTGTTTCACACTTAAGTTTTTCAAAAAAAAACCTTTTTCAAACTGTGTGTAGACACTATGTCTTCAGTGATCAGATTAAGATGACACCAGGAAAAAAAAGCACCTTCATTATGGACAAAACATTAAAGAAACTACTGATTTACAGAGGGAGAACCAGTGAAGCACTTTTGCTTAAAACCTATGATGTGAAAGATAAGACACCTGATAAGAGACCACAGACAGCACTGTCCAATTTTTATTACTTCAACACTTTTTAATAACTTACCATCTAAAAGTTTCCCATGAAATACTGCCAGACCAGCAACTCTTCCAATAAAAGTGAAATAGGACAAATGATCTTCATTACAGAGGCCTGAATTGGGATTGATCTGAAGTGTGTAGTTGTCCCTTTTTAGGGAGGGAGAGAGAGAAAAAGAAAGGTGGTAAATAAATGCAATAAATAAGACATGCAAGAAATTGAATTTTCCAGTGCTGCCCATCATTAAGCTTTTACAGCGTGCCTACAAACATCCTGTACCTGACAGATAAGGCATAAAAGCTAGACAACGGGGCTTATCTGGTTAGCCCTTTTCCGTGACCAAGGACGGAGGTCTACTAGAGCTGGTGAATATGCCGTTACGTTAAACCGTGAGAAACTGGAGATCTGACTACTGCTGATCGACAAAAATCTCAATTTCACACGGTTCAGCCAAGGATTTTGGGAAGCTGAGAAGCCCCACATACCAAAGGGGCTGGACATGGATTCCCAGCTATGTGTGAGTGCAACACGTTGTCTCTGTGAGAAAGGGGGTTAACTCCCTTGAGAAGCTTTTGGTTCGGGGATTAAAATTTTTCCCAGGGGTCCAACCCCTGATCCATCTGACCAGCATTCTGCCCTGAAAGGCCTGGAGGCCACTGGTAGCAACATACGGCTGTCCCAACAGTGCAAACCTCAAGATGTTGACGTGCACCTCATCGCCCTTCGTTGATCTCACCATCAGGAGGATAGGTGGTTTGCAAAATGGGCTCCGGGGCCAGATTCTTCTGGGGGCAGCTTTGGGGATGTGGGTAAGAGGTGCAGATCTCGCCTCTGGATCCTCCCCTCCACTTCAATGGCTTTTATCAATTTTACAAAATGGGAAATTCTTGGCCGGAGCATCGGAGAAGAACACTGAGACTGCCTTCCCAAAGAGCTCCCCAGGAGACCGGCACCAGGGGGAAGACATGGGAGAACCCTTGTCCCTGCAGAGCACAGGCTGCTTTTCAAGGTCAACTGTTTTACTGGGGGCTCGGGTCCTGCCTAAGCCTTTGGAGAAGCCACAGCCTGGAGGAGGAAAGGGTGGCCTTGCAAGTAGCAATGTTTGATTCCCGAGAAAGCAATGGACTCTGCCTCGGTCTGCATGCCTGGCAGTGATGAAATCCTAATGCAAGGTGGGGTGGGCATGGTCCTTTGGATCCTAAAGGACGGGTCCTCAGTTTGCCTTTAAGTAATTTGACTTCAGAAACTATTCTTGTTCGTAAGACAACAACCTTCTGAATTCTGACAGTGACAAATTCTCCTAAATTAACATAACGTTATGAATGAAAATTGCCTTGTTCCTTACCGTTAAGTACCCAACACATTTTCAATCTCAGTTACATGAACACAACAGACAAGAGAAGAATTATTTTTAGGTGTTCACAGAGTACGTGAGTTCACCATGTGGAGTCAGACCTGTTCTGGACTTATAAGGGCTGGCGGGGAGGGGCTGAAATCAGCAGTGTGAATTCACCTCTGAGTGAGCTGCTTATTCTTTCATTAAGTTTAAATTCACGAAGAATAAAACTGCTTCAGGGCGGACACCTTCTGAATGCACTCCAGACACTTACGTTGCAGAGTACTCGAACAGACCGTAATAGGGGTTGAACATCTCTTTGGACAGTAAGAAGAACCATTCTCTGGCCACGCCCCCGTAGTCCAGACCTTTTTCTGATTCAAATTCAATCCACAGCCTAGCTTTCAGGACATCTGGTCTTTTCACAGACATGATTCTCCGATAGGACTCTTCAAATATGTTATTTCTGTGAAGTTTCATTTCAAACCTATTTGGAATATCAGCCTAAAAACAAGAGAAAAAAAACCCCCACACACCATCAGACAGTAAATATACACCTTACTTCCTAACAGAAAAAAAAACAAAAACAAAGAGCAGAAATGATGGCAGCCTTCAAATAAACAAGCAATGATGAATGGTTCCAACCGAAACTCTCTCCTTTCTAGATTGTTCTTCACACAGACAGAAAGCCTATGTCAGGAGGAGACACACAGCATCCACCAGCAGGTGTCAGACTGAGCCAGCAACACGCGCTGCAGAAGAAACTATACTGAGTGAAGACAGTCATCCTCTCTCCCTTTTATAAGCAACTGTGGGGCACTTATCCGCCCACTGGCAACTGAAATATGGTCAACTCTGTACACTGTTTTAGTCAAAGAAAGGGACTATAGTCCAGGGGATTAAAACCCATAGACAATCCCCACCTGGCCAGGCTGGGACGACCCTCAGCCCTGGTAGGGACTCCAGCTGGTAGCTGTGACCATGATGCCTACAAGCTAGTTCTGTTGCCATGGGGAGTGGGACCCTGATTATCACGGCCAAGTTGTGGGAAAGCATCCCAAAGGCAACAGTTACTAAATGTGAAAATAAAAAAGCACTTGATTGAAGTTGTGAATAACTGCTTCCTGGCAAAACAGGTCCAGGGTCAGCTTTGCCAGGATGATGGATCTACAGAGTCAGTTTCCAGGCAGAAGGTACCACGGTGCAAGTGCCACGAAGTGAGACAGCGTGATATCTACAGTCATCACATCACTGGAGGAAATGCAGGCGACTCACAAAGAAACACTGGAATTCCACAGGTTCAAATTTGAGTCATTTCAGAAGGAGTTATCCAGGAGCTCCTTGAGTCAGGATGTTAGAAGAGAGAACAGAACCCGTAAGGGGGAGCTCCCCGAGGCAGAGGCTGTGTTTCAAGCGTCTCTGCATCCCCAGTGCCTCCTCCATAGCAGAGGCCAGGAAAATGAGGCAACAGCTGAGGGAGTGGAGCGCGGTGGGGGAGATGGGGAAGGAACACAGGCAAATGGGGGTGATCTGAGCTGCAGCTTTCCCCAATGAGGAAGCCAAGAAATGGCGACGGGAACAAAAACACCCCCAAAATAGTGAAGGCACAAACTTAGGAGAAAACTGGTAAAATTTACACCAGAGAGGTGAAATCAGAAAGTAAAACAGAAGACATAGTATTAAAGTATCTGGGGAGAGATGTCAGTAGAAAATATAATATTGTATTTTAAAACACTGCCTGTAAAAAGCCTTATAGGGTTTCTCAGTTTTGTCAGAATCTTAACGGGTTTCCTAGTAAGAATTTTAATCTGAAAATTACACTTGGTCTTAATATGTCAAATATTATAAATTATATTTTTGTTGTACATATCATCATTAAAACTGTATTTCTGAATGTAAAGGGACTGGAACATTTTTCGAATTAGGATCTAGGTTTTATTAAATAGGATAGCCATAACTGATTGCATAGGCTTCTCCACATTTTTTCACTAGTTCCTGAATTATTTTATACCTCATAAAAATCGTTTCTATTTTTTAATGTATTACATAAGAAATTACCTTCAGGTGATTTGATATGTAATACTAAGTTAATCTTCACTTACCATGTCTGTTAAAAAGAAAATTCAGATTGAAGATCCAGGTGGATCAAAGTGCAGTGAGAAAAGGAAGGTCATATTTTTAGTATACACGTAACAGTAAGAAACGAGTTGTTCTCAGTGAAGTAATTTGGGTAACTTACAAATGACTAAAACGGCATTTTTGGAAGATATGTACTCACAGGTTTCTTTAATTTCTTCCTAAAGTAGTCATATTTCTGCTTAAATTCTCTGGAGTAAGGAACAGCCTGGAAGACAAATGTATAAATATAGATAATATGAACAACATGTTTGAAATTTTATGTGTACTAAGCCAACATTCAGAAAATTTCATGAATCATGAACCTTAAAATCGTCACTCTCCATATAACCACTGAAATTTACATAATGTCTATGTAGCACATGCGAACGTTCTAGAAATGATTAAGGTTAATCAGCACTGAATAGGGCTTTCACCCCTGAAAACAACAATACAGATATTCAAGGAATCATTTAGAGGTATTATACATAAACCGAATAGACTTTCCATGTGACTTCTGTCTGAATATGCATCAGGGTACATTGTAATCTTTTTATAGGTTGTAGTTTAGGTAAGTTATTGGCTATCATACTTTAACACACAACTCCAAATGACCTACACTGTTGTTCAGAAAAGACTAATTGTGCTTTAAAAATCTTTGGGAGATGAATAGCCAAAGCAATCTTGAGAAGGAGAAACGGAGCTGGAGGAATCAGGCTCCTACACTTGAGACTATATTACAAAGCTACAGTAATCAAGACAGTAAGGTACTGGCACAAAAACAGAAATACAGATCAATGGAACAGGATAGAAAGCCCAGAGATAAACCCACACACATATGGTCACCTTTGATAAAGGAGGTAAGAATATATAATAGCGAAAAGACAGCCTCTTCAACAAGTGGTGCTGGGAAAACTGGACAGCTACATGTAAAAGAATGAAATTGGAACACTCCCTAACACCATACACAAAAATAAACTCAAAATGGATTAAAGACCTAAATGTAAGGCCAGACACTATAAAACTCTTAGAGGAAAACATAGGCAGAATACTGTATGACATAAATCACAGCAAGATCCTTTTTGACCTACCTCCTAGAGAAATGGAAATAAAAACAAAAATAAACAAATGGGACCTAATGAAACTTAAAAGCTTTTGCACAGCAAAGGAAACCAAATAAAACGAAAAGACAACCCTCAGAATACGAGAAAATATTTGCAAATGAAGCAACTGACAAAGGATTAATCTCCAAAATTTATAAGCAGCTCACGCAGCTCAATATTAAAAAAACAACCCAATCCAAAAATAGGCAGAAGACCTAACTAGACATTGCTCCACAGAAGATATACAGATTGCCAACGAACACATGAAAGGATGCTCAACATCACTAATCACTAGAGAAATTCAAATCAAAACTGCAATGAGGTATCACCTCACACCAGTCAGAATGGCCATCATCAAAAAATCTACAAACAATAAATGCTGGAGAGGGTGTGGAGAAAAGGGAACCCTCTTTCACTGTTGGCGGGAATGTAAATTGATACAGCCACTATGGAGAACAGTATGGAGGTTCCTTAAAAAACTAAAAATAGAACTACCATACGACCCAGCAATCCCACTACTGGGCATATACCCTGAGAAAACCGTAATTCAAAAAGACACATGCACCCCAATGTTCACTGCAGTACTATTTACAATAGCCAGGACACGGAAGCAACCTAAGTGTCCATCGACAGATGAATGGATAAAGATGTGGCACATATATACAATGGAATATTACTCAGCCATAAAAAGAAACGAAACTGAGTTATTTGTAGTGAGGTGGATGGACCTAGAGTCTGTCATACAGAGTGAAGTCAGAAAAAGAAAAAATACCGTACTGTAACACATATATATGGAATCTAAAAAAAAAAAATCAAAATTGGTTCTGAAGAACCTAGGGGCAGGACAGGAATAAGGACGCAGACATAGAGAATGGATTTGAGGACACGGGGAGGGGGAAGGGTAAACTGGGACAAAGTGAGAGAGTGGCATGGACCTGTATACACTACCAAATGTAAAACAGATAGCTGGTGGGAAGCAGCCGCATAGCACAGGGAGATCAGCTCAGTGCTTTGTGACCACCTAGAGGGGTGGGATAGGGAGGGTGGGAGGGAGACGCAAAAGGGAGGGGATATGGGATATGTGTATACATATAGCTGATTCACTTTGTTATACAGCAGAAACTAACACAACATTGTAAAGAAATTATACTCCCATAAATATGTTAAAAAAAATCTTTGGGAGAAAAGTAACAAGCAGAAAGGCAAGCGAACTGATACACTTGTCAAGGAAAAAAACTGGGTAAACAGCATGTTGGAAACGTCCTCATTTTAGGAGTTGACTATTTAGAGGTCGTGGGCAAGGATTTCTTTAAATCTGGAATGCTGTATCTATGGAGCAGAGTGATGATACCACAGGAGTGAGCTCAGTAGCTGAGCTAACGTTATTCATAAGTTCTGGAATCTCTTCAGACAAAGTAATTACATTTTTATAGTCATTTAAATATTCGGTACTTGCTATGATGTCAAGTAGCTTACAGTATCCGAGAGTCGGAGCTGTGACTTCAGGCGATGGAAAAGGCTTACAATTTTTTTATGAAGCAGAAAGGATTGCTTATGCACACACCTGGATGTAACTGTGACAGCCTCACAGTCAGAACAACTCGTTGCTTTTTAGCGCACAGTGTGAATTTGGGCAAGAATACTTCTGCTGATATCATTTTGTGCTATATTAATAAAATACTGATCCTTTGCAAAGTGTCTCCAGACTCGAAACCTTACACCTTCACCATGCTTACTCCTGACAGGAAAGAGGAGAAATGAAGAACAAAAGCTTCCTCCCTTCATACTGTTTTAAGACTTGGTCATACAACAAATAATAAGTAAGGCAAAACAAAAACATGTTACAGGGAGGGAGACGCAAGAGGGAAGAGATATGGGAACATATGTATATGTATAACTGATTCATTTTGTTATAAAGCAGAAACTAACACACCATTGTAAAGCAATTATACCCCAAAAAAGATGTTAAAAAAAAAAAGTTACTACTCTCATAGAAAACAATGATCATGTCAGTATTTTGCTTTGTAATTCAAGAGCAAAAGACAACATATTTAAGTGTCTTAAGAACATTCTAAAGACAATACTACCTACGGTCTGTTCTTAGTTTTTAATTTTTAAGCCAGTCTTCATGTGCCTCTTCACTGAACATTAGATTTGACTACATATCGTATTTATTCTGGGCAGTGTTTAGTCTGATGAAACACTGTAAGAATTCTGATTCCAGAAAAGGTAGACATTTTATCACTATCTGGACAACCACCAACCTAAGGAAAAGGATACAATGGTCTGACATAAGCCAATAAAGGCATTATCATGCTTTTTGCTCTGTAGCTTTTTTAGAAGCTATTGTGAGCAACAGGCAATAAGAAATAAATGAATACATAGTGGTAAATGCTAGGTGGAAAAATGATAGAGTTCCTCAGTGGTTGTTTTACATGAGATGGCTGGGGAAGGCAGCTGAGAAAGGGAAATCTGAGCAGAAACCAGAATGACAGGAGGGAACAAACCACGACAGGAACAGTGAGTTCTCAAAAGAGGAAAAGTATTTGATGTTCTTAGCTATGATTAACTGTAACAGAAGAAAATTAAGCTGAAAAAAAAAAAAAAGGTTTCCTTTTATTATCTCATGCCAGCTTCAGAAGACATGACTTCCAGGGCAGACTCTACTGCCAGCTAGCTCTGTGATATAACTTCTCCACTCCGGAATTCCTTCACAGTTAAGCAGAAAGACTTGACTAGTCAAATTTTAAGGCTCTTCCCTTTCCAAAAATCTGTGATTCCCAGCAATTACTTTTTGTTTTTATTTCCCTGCCTGAAAACGTTGAAAAAAGGGTTAAACATTCATCACTGTGAATGCAAGTTCAACTGTCTTAAATGACAAGTTTCCCAAAGAATATATTTCAAAGTGTTGCCCCCCGCCCACGGGATCTCTGCCTTTGTCCGCGTGTAACCTGGTGGGTGCTGACTAGATGTCGGTGGAAATCAGTACTGAGATATTTCTGGTCTTTCTTCTGGGGAATGATGCGTGAAAGTTCAGAAATACCCCTCCTCCTCCAATACTCATCTTTTCTCTCTAGGGATCGTTCTTATGATGGCCTAAGAAGAGTAGGTTTTTATATTCTTCTCCTTTAAAGATTCCAACAACATACCAGGATAAAGACATCCATACGTTGCAGCCTCTGAAGAGAATTACATTTCTGCATTGGACAGGCCAAATTATTTATTCTCTCTTGAAAATCTGGCATTTTATTTTCTTACATGCAATATAATGTGTAAGATAAGCTATTTAAAGAATTAACATATCTGTTGATTAAAGTTGCTCTCTATTAAATATGCTTTCTTTTTTGAACAAAATGAAAACCTGACATTGTGTAAGTGGGGTCTAAAGGTTTTCATGCCATTATTGTCCATTACGGACACTGGAGCTCCTTGCAGAGAAGGGCTCAGGCCTGACACGGAGACATCGGTAAAGCCAGCACATCTGGGGCTCTGGCCTGGATTCTGACATGTGCCAAACTTTTGGCAATTAGCTTTCTGAGCTGCTGACAAATTGGGAATCCCAACTTCTTCCCCACCATACTGAGAGGATTGCTGTGAGTTTCAAAGCAGTTGATTATAAAGTTCTTGAATAAGTACAAAGTGTTACACAAGCATGAGATAGTGTTCTTGAGTAGCAACTACAAATAGCACTTCACGTTTTTAATGCTTTTAATGGTGATGCTTGTCACACAGACAGCATACTGACTCACAGTAATGCCACAGAAGGGTCCCCTCTCCCCTAATATGTAGGTACTTTTAAAACTTGGGAAAAAAACTCTAGGTACCAGATATGCAGAAAGACAAAATTAAAGAAGTGGGCTTTGGACCTAGACTTGGGGCTTGGGCTTGGGTTTTTAATCCTCACATGGGGACACAGAGCACGGCCTACAGTCTGTAATGACCAGGGGAGTCAGACAGAGTTCCCTGCCTAAGACCTACATCTGAACAGGGTTCAAGAAAATTCTACTCACAGGCCTGGGAGAGTTGCAAGGAAGCTTCCCTTCTATCCAGGATGGTAACCGGAAGAAAAACAAACAAAAAAACCAGACCTCTAATAAATTCAGACTCCCAAGCCTACACCAACGTAAGTAGGAGGTCCATAGTTAGAGTAACTAAGGGGGCATAAACCCAAGCTAAGAAGTTAACAGTAAATACAAGTCAGGATGTATAAAAGCCCCATAAAGAAAAAAAATGAAGATGAGCACACACACACTTAAAAACACAAAATTATAAACTGAACTAGGCAATCAACTACCACCGAGGAGAGTCTACAGACATAACAAGTGGGAGATTTAATGCCCCTAGAAGCAGAGATAATAAAATAATCTAGAAGAGGCACTGGAACAAATATTTTAAGAATGATTAAAAAGCTGTAAGTACGAATAGAAAAATAAATAAAAGGGAAGAACAGGACCAAATAACAATAACTAAAAAGACCAAGCAAATCGAAAAAGACCAAATAGAACTTTGAGCAATTAAATCCAGTCACTGAAATAACAGACACAATGAACTGATAGAGTAGATTATAAAAAGCTTAAAAGATAATTAACTGGAAGAGCTGAGCCCACAATACAGCAATGAGAAAGAAGATCGGAAAGCTAAAAGATAAGGGAGACAGAATGTAAAACTGAATCAAATACCCAATAGGAATTACTGATGCAGATAATAAAAATGGGAAAGGTACAGTAAGTGAAGGAATAACTGCAGGGAATTTTCCTGAATAAAGGAGAGACACCATCCCCATGTGGAAGAGTCACAATGAATCCAGAGCGGAATAAATAAAAAGAAATCCACACTTAGATTCATGAGAGTAAAACTGTAGAAAATCAAAGACACAGAGAAAAATTCAAAATCACCAGAGAAGAGAGATTTACTCACCAAAAAAATGACAATTAGAGTGACAACGAACTTCTCATCATCAGTAATGGAGGCCGGAAGAGACAAAAAAAAAAGTCTCCAAAGTACTGAAGGAAAGAAATTGTTGACTAAGGATTCTATAATCAGCTAAACTATCATTTAACAGAGAGGTAGGTAAGCCCCCCTCTCTCAGACCCTCACTGAAATTGTCACCAGAGAAGAGGTTCTCAAACTTGAGTCAGCGTCAGAATCCCTGGGAGCGTATGTTAAAACACAGACCGCAGGGCCCACAACCAAAGTTGCTGCTTTTCAGTAGGTCTGGGTTGGGAGACCCAAATTTACATTTCTAGTAAGCTTCTGAATGATGCTGTTGATCTATAGGCCACACTTTGAGAACCATGAACTAGAGATTAAACTTTATTAAGGAGAAAACTTAACCTGGAAAAAAGTAGATGCAAGAACCAATGGTGGGGACGTGGAAGCAACCGAAGTGTCCATCGACAGATGAATGGATAAAGAAGATGTGGCACATATATATAACGGAATATTACTCAGCCATGAAAAGAAACGAAATTGCGTTATTTGTAGTGAGGTGATGGACCTAGAGACTGTCATACAGAGTGAAGTAAGTCAGAAAGAGAAAAACAAATACCGTATGCTAACACATACATATGGAATCTAAGAAAAAAATGGGTTCTGAAGAACCTAGGGGCAGGACAGGAATAAAGACGCAGACGTAGAGAATGCACTTGAGGACACGGGGAGGGAGAAGGGTTAGCTGGGACGAAGTGAGAGAGTGGCATGGACATATATACACTACCAAATGTAAAATAGATAGCTAGTGGGAAGCAGCCACATAGCACAGGGAGATCAGCTCGGTGCTTTGTGACCACCTAGAGGGGTGGGATAGGGAGGGTGGGAGGGAGACAGAAGAGGGAGGAGATATGGGGATATATGTATATGTACAGCTGATTCACTCTGTTATACAGCAGAAACTAACACACCATTGCAAAGCAATTATACTCCAATAAAGATATTAGAAAAAAAAGAACAATGGTGGGCAAAGGAATTTGTTTACATATAAGTAAATTAAACAAGCATTGACTGTTGAAAAAAAGAGAAAATATTAATGATTATTTGGCAAGTTTAAAGACAAGGTAGTTTTTAAATTCCACTGAACAATGGAAAGTAGGAGTGGGAAGAACAGCACTGAAGTTCCCCAAAGTCATATATTATCCAGGAGAAGAGTAGAGAGTGATTAATTTTGACAACGGTCAAGTATATTGGTTAAAAATTTTAATGTGAGCACCAAAAGAACAGAAATAGAAAATACAACGTCCAAGCAAGTATAGCAAATGAAAGAAAATAAAGAGTACTCTATCAGTCCAAAAGAAGGCAAGAAAAAAGATAAAACAGAGATAGTTAAAGGACAGGAAAGATATACTAGGCAAGTACTAGTGAAGAGAAAGTGAACATAATGACTGACAAAGCCACAGTCACCATGGGAGATGCTGACCCAGCTGACTCGGTTAGATAAAGAAAAGCCAGGAAAAATGTTGTCATGGAAATGGAAAATTTGAACACCATAGGCCTGATGTAACAGACATATATAAAGAACTCTATACCCAGCAAAGACAGAATACACATTCTTTTCAAACACAAAAAGAACATTAACAAAAAATGGCCAAGCCTCCAAAGACGTTTCAAATGTCTGATAATATTCCATAGACAATGTTATATGACCACAATGCGATAAAATCAGAAATCAGTAAGAAACAGGTAAAAACCCTCTCACACTCTCAGAAACTAAAAAGCATATTCTAAATAATTTATAAGTTAAGGACAGAAAGAAACCATTATGGAAATTACCAAAAATTTAGAACTGAATTAAAACGAAGATTTAACAGATTACATCTACACTAAGGTAAACAGATTACATCTACACTAAGGTAATAATTACCTAAATACACATGCTCTTATTGAAAGAAATACTACCAATAATAAAAAAAAAGAGTAAACAAGGCTCTTTTGTTAGTAGAAAACAAAGAATCAGCTTTCTTCAGGGCACATCTACCTGGATTTATGATGCTAAATAATTTTCAATAGTAATTATAAAAACTAACAGTGTTGCATGAAGACATGATCAATAAGCAGTAGAAATATTTGAAAAGGCTTCATCATTGTCAAAAGTCTTCTGTTGCTTGAAAACAGCATCGTTTCTTGAATTTACCTTGTTTCTCATGATGGAGAAGAGAAAATACTACTCTAACTTATTGTGACTGTGAAGGTAACAAAAGGAGCCGTGGTAGTGAAGCAGGTGTTTGTTAAGCTACATGCAGAGGAGCTGACGCCTGTTTTGACCCACGTGGCATTGGGCACTTTGCATCAACCGCTAAGCAAAGCAGCTGGACAAATCCAAATCCAACAAGTAACTAAAGGGATGTCAGGTATCAAGGTGCGTTTGCACTGTCAAGTTTTCAAATGGACCTATAATTCAAAATGTAATTTGAACCAAATCAGATTAAAGCCACAAAATTCGTATTTTAAATATACCTATTGGTGCCTTAGCTCAGCACTTGATATAACAAACACCCCTTCCTTTAGCTCCTCCAGTTATTAAAAGATTCCCCAATTTGCAATCTTCTGCTCATCCCAGTACAGGTCCTGCAATTCCAGAGTCTCTCCTTGAACTCACGTAACCACTGACAAAAGACTCTGGAGTATTCCACAGACTCCTTTCAGGTGTTTGATACCAGGTGTCTGCTGACCAGTGCCAGGGTGTCACTCTTCCTTATGAACACACATAAGGGGACTATGAGAAAGTTAGTGGGTCAGCAGAGATAAGATTCTTAACTGCCAGTTCTGGAGTGCAGCTACCCCCTCACCCAAACCTTTGCAGAGTTTTAGAGCTGGAAGAGATTCCAGATCCAATTTAAATTTGTTAGCATACATATACTACCCTTGGCCTCAAGAAACGTTAAAACTCTACAAATACAGGACAAAGTTTTGCTTCATATAAAAAGGAAGAGAGGTGGGCTTCCCTGCTGGTGCAGTGGTTGGGAGTCCGCCTGCCGATGCAGGGGACGCGGGTTCATGCCCCGGTCTGGGAGGGTCCCACATGCCGCGGAGCGGCTGGGCCCGTAAGCCATGGCCGCTGAGCCTGCGCTCCACAACGGGAGAGGCCACAACAGTGAGAGGCCCACGTACCGCAAAAAAAAAAAAAAAAAAAAAAAGGAAGAGAGGACATTTTGTTTGTTATACTTTTAATCTACCCTTTTATAAAAGACAAAAGAGAATGTTTAGTTTGGTTACCACTAGCAAACCATTTTCTTTTCCTTTATATTGAAAGCCCTGTGAAAAGGCAAATGTAGCTGTACCTCACCCAGAAATTCCGGGAAGGAGGAGACGGAGTAAAGCTAAATTCCTCACGGACACCAGTCAGGCCCTTGGCATCAAGGTAAGCAGGAATATACAAGAAATGTGTGTTTAGATGAAACCAAAATATTATACTGAAGAGTCAGAACTTGAGAATACTAACCGGACCAGTAATAGCTGGATTCTGCAGTCTTGGGTCTTCCCACTGAGTAATTTTGCTATCTGGAAATATTTAAAAACAAACACAAAAGCCGGCTTATTAGTTCAATCTATTTCATGTCCAAAATGTTTTAGAAAGAATTATTTCTGGATTTTCCAAAAGTTCCCCCAGTTCCTCATCCTGACTCCCAAGGATAAATAACTTAGTATCTCAGGGTTAGAAGAGAACTATACTCTGTAAGGCAATCTGCACCACAGCCCCCCATACTGTTTAGTTAAAAACAATCAAAAATGCACAACTAAAGTAAAACCATCTATTCACACTGTTTTGGGCAAGCAATCTGCTGAAATTTCAATTATAAACCCCTGTACCTTCAAGGATTTATAACTTGAGGTTGACTTTCATTTAATTAAAGAAAAGCATAAAAGATTTTAGTTCCCCAAAAGTTAACACACACACATGATTTTTTTCTCATTTCAAATACTCTTTCCTTTGCTTCTGGTGTTGCAAACGGCTTTCAATTAAAAAGCTTAAGTTGAACAAATGAATAATCCATGACATGTGTCACTCATATGCACACAAAAATCAAAACAGCTAAGGCAGTCCAAAAAGTGAGAACTAGATACCACAGAGGAGGATTCCAGAGAAAAGTTTCCCTTTTGGTCAGGCTGGTGAGAAGTGGTTCTTTCTTCCAAATGAGTCAACGTCAATAAGATTAGTAAATGGCACCTATACCACTGCTTCAATGGTGTAGGTGGAAACACACATTAGCTACCTGGATCACTTGGGATTTGTGACCGTGCCTTAACTGAAAAGACTTTACGCTACTGTGTGTATATATGGGGGGGGGGGGCGCGCAGGAATGAACTCACGCGAAAGATATGGGGAGGGTAGACGGGGAAGAATAGGTTTCTCTCTGGAGTGTTAGGAAATCTAAGTTGGTTTGTAAAGAAGGAAATGATCTGTTTGAGAAGAACAGTCTGTTTTTTTCTGGTATACTTCGTAAGTGGACTGATAAGAATAACTAATAAATTTGGTTTTAATGACTATCCCAGGAATTTTTCGAAGTCTGGTATGATAATTATTTTAACAAAAGCAGTGGTGAAGTTTTAAAATTAAGCTACCAAAGCACATGACGATTCTAGATCCACGCTGGCAGAAAAGTTACAAGAACTGTTTCAACTGTTTCAGAGAACGCTGATGGATGAAGCAAAAGGTATTTTTGGGTCCCTTACTTTGAAGACAGAGGTTTTTGGAAATTAAGAGCTGTTGCTGTGATGCAAAACAGGAGAAAAGGAAATAAAAGAAAAAGAATATAGCTGAGTAAAAACTGCCTTAGACTATATATAGACTGGGTACCATCATCAAACCAGAAAATAAATTACCTACTACCTCCATATGATGGCCCCCACATCTGTCCAAACCAGAACCTCGAGCTCCATCCTTGACACCTGCACCTGGATTTCCCCTGGGAAACACCTCAAACCCTACTCTGTCAGAATCTGACCCATAATCTTCCACTACCAAAATGGTCCATACAACCCTGCACTCCTCAGCAACAGCACCACAGGCCATCCGTCCACTGTTCAAGACGGCACCTGCCATACCTTCCATCCTCGCTTACCTTTCACTCCGGTGGTCACCACCTGTCCCCACCTCTCTGAAAAGGCTTCTTTCCCGAGCGCTCATCTTCTCCCTGGACTACTCTCTAGGTCTCCCTGGCCTCAGTCTCACTCACCCCCATTCAAAACTTCCTTTGAAGCTCTGGCAAGGGGATCTCACCCCCGGGCCGAGGGCCGGCGAGCGAAGCCTCACCTGCGGCTCCCCAGCGCTCGCAGCACCCCCGAACCACCCCTCCTCCCCCACCCCCATCCGTGGGAAAACTGTCTTCCACAAGGCAGGACCCTGGTGCCAAAAAGGCTGGGGACGGCTGCTCTAGAGCACAAACCTGACCGCGTCAGACTCCCTTCTGCACCATCCCTTAGGCGCTCCCGCCTGGCTGCGGAAGGGACCCGAGTCCCCGTACCAGCAGACTCCCTTTGGCCGTTTGCAACCCCACTGCGCTCCTCTGAACATGGTGTCACCTGCACAGCTTCACACACCTGCGCACGCTTTCTCCCTCCTAGAATTGCTCTTTGCTGGGCGTGCCTGGCTAAACCTCACTCATTATTTGGGATCCACCTGAAAAGTTCTACAAGGCTCTTTTGCAGCCTTCTTCCACTGCTGGAGCCCAGACACTCAGCAAGTATTTCTACGTAACAACCGGTTCACTCCCCTAAGACAACACTTAAATACCTCCTGGCACTCCCTACTAGAACCTAAGCCCCTTGAGGACCAGAAACTGTGTGCTGTTCATCTCCACAGCCCCCTCTCCACCACTTAACACATTTCCCAGCATGTAGCAGGAGCCTGACTTTTTAAATGACCAAATGAAGCTGATGGCGAAAACAGATTCTTTTTAAAACAGTCTAGGCTTTCAGAACCACATATGGGTCTTGTATGATTACGATAATGATCAGTTTTGCACTTAAGAATTATCGACATATGACTGTCGGTGGCCAGTTACCCATTTTGTCCTAAAACTTTTGAATCTAAACTTGCTTTTTGTCTTTGAGACACAATATTTCAAATAAAGGGGCGGGAATGAAGTAGAAGAATAAAAAACTCAGTCCATTTAGCTACTATTAACAGGTCTGGTAAGACTGCTGGCAGGAAAGATTAAAACAGGATCTTACAGCATCCCTGGAATTTTATTTTCTAGCTCTGTATATAAACTGCCTGTGGCCAAGTACTCAGTGGCTGGGCATATCGGGTCTTTAAGAAGAACTACGCTATTCCTAAGGGAGGTAGGGATTCAGTTCAAGACCTTCCCACACCCTCTGACACCATGCTTGAGACATAGGAGCTTTCTGATAAATGTCAATCAAATGAATCTAGAAGTCTAAAGAGCAGATTAGTATTGAGCATTCATGCTCTTCTGAAAGTAAATCTTTAACATTTTTAACCTTGAAAATGTCTCACTTCTCAAGAATTTTTGAAGCAGAAAATAAAAAAAACCTAATGAATTAGGAGACAAGCGCACTGCTGCCTTTTATATTCAGTGTGCAGTCACGTGCCCCAGTGAAGTGGAAGACGGATGACTGAGCACCTTACAAGTTGGCTACTCTCACGGTCAAATGGTGTAGTAGGGATGGCCTGGCTTCTGTCCTGCAGGCAGCAGGAGAGCAAAATGAGATGCTGAATTTTGCCAGAAATAAGATTCGGGAAAAACGTTTAGAAGCAGAGACTCGTTCGGAAGGTAAGGAAATTCCAGGTAATGAAACCCATTTTGGAGTGGGTTTGAGTACCTGATACAGCACCTTAAAAAAGATAGATATGCTTCATTTTTCACAGACTGGAATTTGTTTTTTTAAAAAAGGCATATGAATTGAACTCTGTTTCATTGATATGTACACCGCTCTATTGCTTTCCACTGAATAAACCTTGATGAATTAGGGAGACCTGGCAGAAATGTTACATTGTCAGCTAATGAGGCTCTCCTAAACAGACCTTTTTCTTACACAGTCTTTGGTTATTTAATTTACACTGTATTTGGTTAAGAGAACTTTTCAGTATAGTTGAGCAAAGGCAAATGTTAATCTCCACGTAAAGGATCATAAATCTCACACTGGCATCGCTCAGATCAACAAGGCTCTGTACGTGGTCTATATCCTATCGTTTGATTCCCAGGAGTGAAGAGGGGGAGCCTCCCAAGTGCTGTGTGGTCTGGAAAAGAGGAATGGGGGATGTCTGAGATGAGCTTGGAGGGACTGATTAGGAATAAGGGAAACACCCAGGCATTTAGCAAGGAACCGCCCTTTCCCATCGCCTGGAAAACAGGAGCTGGGCAGGCCTGAGGCTGGAGGCACGGCTGCTGTTGCCTCTCAAGGCAGGTTCTCTCCACTTTCCAACCAAGGGCATCAACTTCCTAACACAACACCGGCTCCACTGGCCCTCCGTGAATGGACTCCCAGTCACCATTTAACAAGCGTTTACCACATATCACACTAGGTCTACGCACGCCTACAGAAAAACAGTCCATGATTTTTCTAATTTCTAATGTATACTAGGATGGCCCTTTGCAATCGTGTTTTTCTTGTTTCTGGGTCCTTACAGTACATCAAGAACATTTCATAAAGTTCTTTTTCAGGTGGACCTGACATCAGACCACCAGCTGGAACATAGCCACAATGTTGTGTGAAGTACTCTCCGTGTGGCGGACCAAGGCTGTGTTACCGGTTAAGACCTTGCTTTAATAAAATGCTCATTATTACTCGTACCTCTCTTTGAAAACTGAAATTGTAATGCATGAAAAAACTGAAAAGGAAACTTTTGTTTTTAGTGGGAAAAAGGCAGTGTGACTCCTCTTCTGTTTCGGCAACTTCTGCTGAGAAAGAGGATTATAACTAGCACAGGAAGGAAGGAAGTGGGGGCACCCGCATATGGTAAAGCATTCATGGCAGCAGTGCTATGCTCACTGTAAAATTCTGGAACGTAGGCAAGAATCAGCATTTTCACCGGTCGAAGACAAAAACTAGGCCTATGTACTTTGAACTATCTAATTTTAAGCAAGGGTAACCCACACCCCTAAATACACCCAGGACTTCTACTTTGGTTTAATTCTGAATTGTTGGGCTTCTTGCTTACTTCAATTTCTAAAAACCCCTCAATCTCCCGTGCCTGAAAGCGAAGGTGTCTCTACCATGCACTGGTCGCTTAGGAACCCAGGAAGAGGCCCTGAAATGAGAGACAGTGACAGGCCCCACCCACATGAGGACCCCTCGAGGCCACGCTTCCCAGTCAGTTCAGCGACATGCTTAACTAACCAATGCAATCAGTTAAGAAAACGTGAGGCTGGGAAATCCGGTGTAGACTTAATGCTCATGTTTATGAACCAAATGAAAACAAAGATAAATATATTCCACCAGATCACACACGTATGTGAACTTTAAATCTACTCGAAGACTTCTTTGCAATATACATTTTCAGAAGTTTTAAGGGATATACTAATATGATCCCATGGAGAAAATGTCACTTCAACAAGGGGGGAAAAGAAAAAACAACAACACTGGCTAAAAGCAAACCTTTATTAGTTTAACTTTTAGTTGGCGTGAGAAACCACACGTTTATTCATAGGAGCTGGAGCAAATGTCTGCAGCAAATATAATTTCAAGAAAAGAACCGCACATGTATTAGTGTGTTGGGTGCAGGGAAACATGCTGTGAATAGAAAATAAGTCAGAATGGGCATCTTGCCCTGAGACCTCTGAAGGCAGCTTTTAAAAAATGTAGCGGCTGCTTCAAGCACTGCTCATACACAGATTTCTGACATAATCATCGCTTCTAATCTTATTTTCTATTACCAGAGTGTATTTATTAAAAGCGCAGAAGTCAAGGGGTCATCAATCAAAAAAAATTTTTTTAATGAAAAAAAACAGTTAATAGGTCACAAGGTCAAACTGGAATGGGCTACTTTAAAGCAAACTGGGCTGAATGCACAGTACCGTACGAGGGCACTGAGTCTCTGGTACCATCCTCGCCACATAACACCTGGCTGCCTAGATGAACAGTAAAATGACACAGCTTTCACTGTCACATCTGAATTACCCTCATCCTCCCTTCACCTGCAACACCTATGCGTCCATAACAGCACCTACTTACTATGATCAATGTAAAACGTTCGGCCATCCAAGTGAATTCTTTCTTCCCAACCAGGCTGGTATCAGGGGAAGAGAGGAAGAGAAGACAAACATTAGCCAGCAGTTCCAAAATCAAAGGCAAAAGGTAAAGACTCTAGGACACCTTCTTACTCTTCTCCCCTGGGGTACATTTTTACATAAAGAATAAACTAAATAGAAACATTTCAAATGGACTCACTCAAATGACAACACCCAGCAACACACTTTAGCACATGTTCTACAGTCTCAGATGCACTCACTGTATGATGAACAAGAAAAACAGGGGTTATTATTTCAAAAGCTTCAAAGGGAAACTCCACACACTGTGAAAGTTGAGCCTGGGGCTGAATAGCTCATTTAATTAAATGAGTATTTATTGAGTACTAAAGGGAGGATGAAGGGTGATATAAAATGTGAGAGACTGACGCTTTACTCATGTCATCAGGTGGTTGAACAATCGAATACTGAAATCCTCTGCTGTGAACTCTCACTACTCAGGAACCAGACTTGGATAATTTTTCCAAGATCAGGCTGGTACGCTTTCATGATCTGAACTGTGCCTACTTGTTACCTGAAAGTCAAGAATCCAACAGATCTAGACAACCTGCAGTCTTTCACTTACTAAACTCTCTCTCCAGTCTCTCCCCAGTCTCCTTCCATCTAAACCCCGGAGCCAAATATTTGGAGGGTGTGGGGTATTTGTATAACCTGATGAATAAAGACTGCACCCTGATCTTTCTAGCTTCAAATGTTGCTGTAATATACCATACACCAGGCAACAGAAAGGTTCTTGGAAAACAAACACCAAAAAAATTCCCAGCACCCTTCCATTTCCATCCCACCTTTCTAGCCTGTAAGGGTTTTTAAAAAACTGGGGGTGGGTCAACACGAAAGCATGTGTGAAGGTTCCATTCAAAATCTAACTTGGAGTAAATAGCTTGACTCTCACTCAGGCCCCAAAAGAGAACAAACTAATAAAAAATTAGATTTATAAACAGTCACTGACAAGGGAGAAAAATTTAAAACATCTGCTGGATAAATGACTTATAGAAACCTTCTGTGATTACGTACGCCCTTTACTTCCACTTTTTAAAAAAAATTTTTGTTCCTATGACTAAATCAGCAAGCAATATGGATGGAAATTAGCTGGTTGCGAAGTTACAAAATAAATGTGTGCTGCTTAAACTGTCACCTGTAGAGAATGCCTCGTCCATCATCCTAGTTGCAAGGTCTACCTCTCACTAGCAGTCAGCCATTCAGAAACCTCTTTCAGAAGAGCTAGGTGTGGTGTGAACTGAATGAGCTATCAGTTCAGTCATGTACCCGATTCTATTAAGAAACGACAGACCAAGGGGATTCAAAACGTCTGGAGAAAGAGAAGGTCACAGGGCTTCCCTATCAACACTGGGCCCATGAACGAGTAAACATTTTCAGACTGGTCCGTGTGTCTCCAGTGTACTCACAGGAAGAGGGCCGAGGTCATTGGGGTTTAAAGATGCCTTTGACCGCATATGCACTGGAAATTTCAGGCGTGGGTCTTCCTGCAAGAAAAATGTTAAGAGGCAGATGTTAGGAGTGATCTCTGTGAGCGGTACTTGTCCTCCCCTTCTGGAGGTGTGTGTTCCACAGCAAGCAGGTTGCCTGTGTATTGCGGCGGGGGGGGGCTGCTGCAGTGGGGAGTGGAGGACCCCACCTCCGTACAGGAGGCCTGGCTGACCATCTCTCCAAAAAGATTCTACTCTTCCTCCTTGAACTTGATGAAAGGAGGAGAGTAAGAATGTTTAAGTAAAAGGTTAACCATTTCCCCAAGACCCTGGGCAGGTGAAGAGGAAGAGGGTTTCAGCAGTGACATTACCATGGAGACCAGAGTAGAGGATGTCAGTGAAGATAAGGAGGATCTACTCCACGGAGAGGGAGTGAGGACAGGTCGGACAGCTCCCTGTGGACCCTGAGCTCGGGCTGAGGGCAGCTAGCCTGTTAGAAACACCCATTCCATCAGCGCTTGCATCCGCTGTTGCTCCCTTCCACCCTCTCTTGAGCCGAAGCCGAAAATCTGAATCTGGTTTGACTGTCCAGGCATGTCCTGCCCCAGAGTTAGTCGGCAACATCCCAGAGTGGCATCCCGATGAGAGAACTTTACTGGGATTCTTGATCAAGTTCCACAAATTAGATCTTAAAAGTTTAGGGCTTCCCTGGTGGCGCAGTGGTTGAGAGTCCGCCTGCCGATGCAGGGGACACGGGTTCGTGCCCCGGTCCGGGAAGATCCCACATGCCGCGGAGCGGCTGGGCCCGTGAGCCACGGCCGCTAAGCCTGCACGTCCGGAGCCTGTGCTCCGCAACGGGAGAGGCCGCAAGAGGGAGAGGCCCGCGTACCGCAAACAAAACAAAACAAAACAAAAAGTTTACAAAATATTTTTCTTAAGGGATATGCTTCATAAGATACCACACAGAACCAATGACAGAAAAATACATACTCTGACATCTTGGGTCATGCTTTATATTTATAACTTACAAAGAACAGTCAGGTGTATGATCTCGCAACCCCCCTGTTATGGGGGTTGGATACGTAATCTCTGCTCCTTTAGATGAGGAAACGGAGTCTCACAGAGAACAAGAACTTGCCCAGAGGTTCTGGTTTAGAGTCTGGCAGCTGTCCTTCACTTCTACAGACCCAATTAAAATGCAGTGTAACTTAGAGAACCCCTATTTGAAACCCAAAAGATTAGAAAACAAAATGATAAAACTCAGAATAACACATTATTAACCAAATAAGCCTAAGATAATAAAAAACAAAACAAAAAACCCCTAAAACCTTAAAAAAAAACCCCTTTATTTCATTAATGTTAAAGCCTTTGTTGCTGTCAAACTACTAAAAGGTTTACTGCCTCAGCGTTTTCCCAAGTCAGCAAGAAAATGAAATAGTTGGTATAAAACTGGGAAAATAATAAAACTCACTTTTGTTTGGATATGAAATTACATATGATTATATACCAAGACTATATTAAACATCCCCTAGATTACAGAGAGTGACAGCTAATGGGTATGGGGTTTTCTTTGGGGGTGATGCAAACGGCCTGAAACTGATTATGGTGATGGTGGCACACATGTGTGATGGTCTAAAAATCATTCAGTTGTATTATTTTAAATGGGCGAACTGTATGGTATGTGCATTATACCTCGATAAAGCTTTAAAATTATTTTCCCCAAGTTAACAGTCTAAACCATTAGTATCAAGGGATAGTAACAAAGTGATAGATTTCTGGAGCTGGCAAGAACAACAAGAATCATACACATACAAATCAACCTTTGCTCATTAGAGGCATAAAATAGTCCAGTATTCTGTAGTATACTGGAACGCCTACAGTGTAAACAGATATGCTAGGTAGATCTAGGATTTAGAAGGTCTAAAAAGCTGATAACCTGGTAAACATCTGTGACCGCTTGGCCATGGACCAAGGAAAACCTTAGAGCCCCGAACCCCACTAAAGCTACCTAAGGCCATCTCTGGGCTGGCCCAGGTAATGCCGCCACTGCAGGGGAAGCTTGGGCAGACCACAGCCACTGCTCACGCTGGGATTAGAGAAAGGCTGAGGCTGCTATTCCACGGGTGAGGACAGGGGCTTCTGCATGCTGCGTGTGAGGGCAGCCATGCCTTGGAATCACACACACAGGCTACTATGAAAGACAATCGGCCCTTTTGGTAAAGAGCTGGTGATTGAAAGAAAAAAAAAAAAAGCTGAAATTAAAGAAAAGTGACAGGGGCGTAGGAGAAGGAGCATAAGGCATAAAGTAAATTCAACTTCACAGGCCTGCTAACGTGGCCTTGCACGGAAACCCGGAATTCATAGAATGTGAGGGCTGGAGGCCCCTGGGGGTCACGTGATTTTACTATACCAACAAAAATCAAAATAATGGCAGCAGCTACCATCCGTCAAGCTCTGCAGGCTGAGCCTGGGGGGCAGCACGGAACCCACCCTCCCACGGAATCCCGAGTGATGGAGGGGCAGCTAGACGAGCGGAGATGGCAGCCAAGGCCCCACAGGACTTGGGACAGCTTTAGGAATGACAGTCAGCTGGAATCCTAACGAGGTCTCAAACGATACAAGTGTGAATGAATAAAACACACACCACACGTGGCTGTTTCTCCCTTTCCTCAGCACAGTAGGGGCACTTCTTCGCAGTTATGTCAGTATCTCACAACTGCTTCCCACAATTACAGCTGAAAGCGTTTTTAAACAGAAGGCAAAGATCAACATCTTATTTAATTTCAAAAAAAAAAAAAGAGGCTTTGGGGCTTCCCTAGTGGCTCAGTGGTTGAGGGTCTGCCTGCCGATGCAGGGGACGCGGGTTCGTGCCCCGGTCCGGGAAGATCCCACGTGCCGCGGAGCGGCTGGGCCCGTGAGCCATGGCCGCTGAGCCTGCGTGTCCGGAGCCTGTGCTCTGCAGCAGGAGAGGCCACAGCAGTGAGAGGCCCGCGTACCGCAAAAAAAAAAAAAAAAAGGCTTTGGGGACTTCCCTGATGGTCCTGTGGTTAAGACTCTGCGCTTCCAGTGCCGGGGCTACGGGTTCGATCCCTGGTGGGGGAACTAACATAACACATGCTGCTCAGCACCGCCCCAAAAAGTTTTTTCGCGGAATCATTTAAAAATATATAAAATATGGGCATGCTGGCTAGCTGAAAAGACAACTGTGCTTTTTCGATCCTGGAAGGGAACAACCACCAGGGCTAGACTACAGTGAGTTTTATTAGTTTGGACCTGAATAGAAAACAAACCTGAAACTTAACTGAGGTATAATCTTTGTTGCCACAAAAATAAGCCAAGGCTTTGTCCTGTAAAAGATATAAATATACTCTTACACACATGCTTTGAGCTGCTTCCTCAGCAGAAGGAAGGAATGCATGAGCTGAAGCCCTCCTGTAATCTCTCCCCAGCTCCCCCAGTGGCCTCTGCCGTGCATCCACAGCCCGCCTGATCCAGGTGGGGACAAAGTGATGCTCGTTTGCTGTGTCAGACTTGATTCCTGATAGACGGCTGGCACACGGCCTCCACTATTTGTGTGTGCGAGAGGCCGTGTTTTATAAATAGACTTCAAAGGGAATTTTCCTCTATCAATGTATACGAGGGAAATGCTGGCCTGAACATTTTCCTGCTCTGGTTAGTGCAGGAATCAAGAGGACACAGGGTGCTGGGGGAAGAAGTACAATTTTCCTTATTCTCAACCTGTCTGACCAATTTTTTTTTTCCTTTTCCTATGAGAATGCTCAAATCTGAGAACAGCTGTTCTCTCTTATTTGTTCTCTCTTTAAAAAACAAAGCAAACCCCAAACAAACTCAACGCAGGTTTTAAGCCGAAAATTATCTTTACAGTTCTCTCCATCCTTCCACCTTTTGTCAAAATAAACAAGCAATTTAGAGCCTGCGTTCCACGGTGAGAATTCTGTATGGGCCTTTGTTTAGCAGGGATAACGCGGCTGTGTCAGCACATCCGAGTTTAGAGGAGAAGCGTGGCGGTTTGTGGAATTCCCGGTTGTTACCTTAAGGATTTTCAACGACAGCAGCAGCAACAAAATGTTGTTTTAACCAATTAAAAATTTAAATCAGTGAATCACAAGTATCCGGTGGAAAGGGGCAATTGAAAATTCAAACTGGGTTTCATTCAGCACCAATGCAAGGCAATAAATAAAGCTGGTGCTATTTTAAATAAAATCTGCCCAGCTGCAATTACACTGCAGTTGTGGTGTGAAAGGCTGTGAAAAGGTTAGGGGATTTGATTACTAAGCTAGTTCAGATTACTAAAATCATAGCTTATGTTGGCAAGCCACAGGGGCTGCATACACGAATCCAGCTACTTTTACAATATTTACCCCCTATTTCTGGAGCTCCCATTCCTGGCTGAGGAACAGAAATCCCAGCAGTGCTGTAGGAAGTAGAAATGGGTACACTAGCAGGACTGCTACAGGTTCTATGTCCACGAGGGAAAAAAGGTTTTCACACCAATCTCTCTCACTCTATTTCCCAAGGAGCGACCTATCTTTTACTCTCATCTTGCCAGAAACCTGTAATCTTATCTTCAAAGCTACATGTTATCATATATGCCTTAGCAGCAGTGACGCGTTTACCAAATGAATGTTACCAGATCTGGATGATAAATTCTCTTGGCAGGTTATTCCTTTACTTCAAAATTGGAGTGGCTCTCACTACGGGGTGTTGGGAAATGCGTGGGAGCTTTTGGGTTGTCACTAGGATAGGGGTGGTGGGGGGCGGCGACAGTGGCTATTAGGATGCAGTGGCAGAAGCCAAGGATGTTAAATGTCTTGCAAATAACAGGCACAGTCCTGCCCCAAATGCTAAGATTGTCCTCGTGGAGACACACTGTACCACGATCCATGAGGTCTGAGAGAGTCTGCTGGGCCATCTAATCCAATTCTCAAGGGACTGAATTACCATCACACCACGGGCAAAGTGTAAGTGACAGTCCAGACCATTTGGGTCCAGGTCTCTTCCTTAACACGATACTGCTGTTCTTTCAACTGGGTATACTTGGTGTCTACACTAGAAATGGGAATTTAAAGCATGTGTTCACTCTTGGTCCAAGACCACAGAGCTAGGGCCAGTGACAATCGCCAAAACTCAACCAGCTTTCACATACCATCAGTTCTGAGCAAGTAGCCCAGAGGACAGAAAGACTTGAGTTACGCGCGGTACCCAGACAATCAGATGGGGATATAAGGGAGAGGAAGGAAAACAAACCTTCGGTGGTATCAGAAATAGAAACATGAGGACGCATTTCAGGCTAACCATTGGTCTAGAGATCGCTCAGTAGAAAACTACCACTGACTTTTAAAAGAACTCTATGTTACATTAAATGAGCCACCACTGACTCCCCTGTAGAAATGAAGAGTGAACAGAGGAACATAAATATATGCATATGTACTTTTCATTAATCTCATTTTTCTCAGGTTAACACAATACACGGATCCTCTCTCATGCATGATTCAGGGGCACATGGAAGAGCCCTGTGATAAGGAATAACCAACCGTGATAAGATGTTCACAAAAAAGAGCTATCAAATTTACCAAGTCTTTAGTATACCTCCTGATCCACAATTAAAAGAAAGTAATGTAGCACAGAGTATAAAATACTTATCTGATGTAAACAGTAAAAACTAAAATGACACATCAAATAAAAATAAAGATGGGTAATGTCAACACAGTTGCAAAAAGAAAGTGACAAAGAAACATCATTTCTAAAAAGATTAGAATTCCTAATAAGGTTACAGCATCCTGAGATGGGAAGCAGTAACATCAAAATCCTAGCTATATGTAGCACTACCTTTTTTATTCCATATATGGTAAATTGTCACAACTGGAGCTTTCCTGGAGTGCTCTGAAGAAAAGGCACCAGTACCAAAGGTGGCCATTAGCCTGTGCCTGTAAGTCACCTGTTCCCCGCCAGCCCCCATGTGCGGAGTCTAGACCAAGCTGAGAAGACCCTCTGGGGACATGCTTCACTGCCAGGAAATTTCTCTGCAAGAACCATGGATACTGGGTAAGGAAATAAAGGAATGAATGCCAGACCTCAGGATGAAAATGGAGCCAAATAAAAGTAGCGACCTTACCCATGTTGTAGTCTTTGTGTTATGGTCAATGAAGAAGGGCCGGCCGTTGGGCGCTATCCTCATTTCCCAGCCGGGCGGCAGGAAGCTCTGTGTGACTTTGTGTTGTGGTTTGGGGGAGTTGTAAGGTGATGGCTGTGGGGACTGTGGATTGGAAAGGGTATCTTTCACAGCCCGACGTATGGGTGAATCCTTGGCACCCTAAGGAATAATAATGAGCATTAGAAGTCTTACCAGGTGCTAGTCCAGAGGGGTCAACATGTACCTGGGGGTCATGGAACACTCCTCTTTGAAGAGGGACAACGGGGAAGCTCCTAAGAAACCTGCTTGGTTTACTTTTAAAATTAATCTAACTGTAAGGTGTTTCTACTGGTTAAACACACAATATGAAGTACGTATAACCACCATCCTTTGACAGCTACTTGGTATGGACCCAAAATACTGTTCTGTAGTGAGCATTATGGCTGGAGATTTTACAGAAGGTGGAGAAGGACATGCCCCTGCTCTTAATGAGCTCACAGTCTAACGACGATGGACTGGCGATCTTCAGAGCAGAAAAGAAAAACCCCTATCAACCGAGACAGCCACCTGGAATTGCATAGTTGTTACCCAGGACATTTACATCACAGTTTGGAGGAGATATCGCCCATTCCCACTTATCAACATCTTCAACCCGGGCATGGACAAGCCCGCAGCCATCTCTAAGATGCAGTCACGTTTAGAACTTCAAAGCTTTCGTCTCTGGTATTTGTGATGTTAAGGGATGTCCCTAAAACCACACAAACAGGAGGGCGCAAAGCAGATGCCCAGCAGTGACTCAGAGACGCAAACAGGCATCAGAAACTCGGAGGCTGATACAATGGAAGACCTCACGGTCGAAAGGAAAAACAGATCAAAGCAACAGAGATGTTTAAAAACTCAACGTAAGCATTGGTATTTGAACCAATACGAGTTATTATGCGAGTCTCATGAGGTAACAGGCAGTAAGGAGTGAAACACAACACGAATGGAGAAAGTTCTGAAAAGGGGAGCCCATGTCCAGTACAAGCCACCATGGCCTCAGCCCAATGAGAATGAGGATCAGGTGAGTCCAGGGATGGGCAGCATGGAGTGAGAACGCACGAGGACACCCCTCACCACGAACACAGAGACTGATTATCAGAGCGAAGGTGGCTGCAAAACCCAAGTCCCAGTTCAGAGAGAAGAGAGAATGAGGAGAAGCCACAGGATAGACGTGACCCCAGTTAGATGACGTAGCCTTCTCACCTCCAGTGGGGCAGATAAAGTTACTGTTGGCGAACTGAGGCTACGAGGCCGGCGGATCTGAGGCTCGATTAGATGGTTGTTACTGTTTGTGGCGGATCCGGATGCACCGTCTTCTGCAAGCTACATTGGAGGCAAACACAAGTTAGCTTCGTGTGAGGCTCTCCCTGCGCGCGTGACTGGAGGGTGGACTCAACAACACAGCCAGCGATGATGAGAGGTCTGGCCTGTTTAACGCACGGAGGAAATGACTACGCATAATAATGGGGGGAAGGATGGGGAAACACTCCAAGGAAATAAAAAATGAATCACCGGCCGGCATAAAAACCAGCCTCAGAAAAAAAGGGGGTTCGGAGGGATGCCACCCATTGTAATAAGCGGGCTCTTACTTTGAAAATACCCTTTCATGTCACATTTTTTAAATGGACCATCTAGGGAGAGACTGAGTCAGGGACCAAATTCTTCGTTCGGGCAAATACTATGTTTAAAAGGAATGCATTTGCGAGAAAAATTTTCTTAAACATGGGTTCTTCAGAACAACACATAAACATCGGGACCATGGGATTCGCGTCCGCTTTGGCTTCTACTGCCTGTGACCATAAGCTGTGTGGCGATCTGCATACCTGCATGATAGGTCGAGTCCAAGTTGTGGTTCGATTGTTATGATTGACATAGTATGTGCGTCCCTTAGCATCTTTTCTTTCTTCCCAGCCTGAAGGTAGGCCCGGCGTGGTATGTACATAGGCCACTGATGGCTGTTTGTGTAAGAAATCATTATTATTTAGTATCTTGCATTTGTTTTCTGATCAACTTAATAAAGCAATACGTACCCAGAGTTATTTGTGCTAGACAAAGTGAGTTAATTCTAATGGTACCGAAAACATGAGTGCCTGGAAAACAGCAATATGTTTCCAATAGCTTTAAACCTACTGTGAAATGAACTCCCACCCAAGCCACAGGGTCAAAAATCTTACAAAACTCAGTTCCAGGCCATGCAGCCTTCAACATAAAGGGTTGCCGCCAACGTGATCATAAGGAAAGAGAATAATACGACAATTCGTTTTAGTTGCTGCATTTTACTGTCAAACCACGTAGAGCCTAAAAGGTACTTCAAATTATTAAATGTTACCGACTCTGAGAGGGATGCCCTGAATATTGTTTCCTCAATCTAGCTGTCACAGGGATGCTCTCCTAGCTTATTCCTAAGTTCTTCACCAGCTTAGGGCCCTTACACTACGTAGCTTTCGGCACGGGGTGGGGACGGACACACACACACACACACACACACACACACACACACACACACACACACACACACACACACACACACACACACAGAGTCTGCTCTCTACGAGGCCTGCTTTCACGCTAGTGACTGACCAGAATATCTCAACTATTCCAGCCCGGGACGCCACCTGGCAATCTGAGGCCAGAATTCCAAAGCAGCGTGATAACTGAGGCTGTATTTCCCCCCGTCCTCCCATATGGAGTTTGTCTCCTTAAAGGGTGAATGGAGCACAGGTAGCTTCTGGGATTAGAGACATGTGCAATACAGAGTGACTATGGTTGGAGAGCTCAAAGTGGATTGCAACAGGTTTCCTGCGACACGTTTGCTTGTAAGAAGCAGTCTGAGAAATGCAGGCGGGGTGGAGAGCTGCTGGAAAGCAGGGTGTCTCAAAGACTCACGGAGGCAAGGGGATGTTTGCTTGAGGCCAGTGCCGTCCAGGACGTCCTGGACGTCGGGGTGCTGCACATGAGATCTGTAGCTGGGAAAGGGCTGCTACTCTAAGGAAGGGGGTAGGACCAAGAAGCCAACCATGACTACCAAGGCTCTCGGGAGAGCGTAAAAGAAACAAGAGGCCGAACGTTAGAAATAATCTCTTACGTGCGGTTACAAAAGGAAACCACTTCTTTTAGGGTACCGTCTTCCCTAATTAGGATCTTCTGAAACTCCAGACATTTTACCAGATGCAGTTTTCTTGATTAGGCTGAAGATGTCAACCTCTTAGCCCAATCTCTCCTTGTACTCATCCCATCTTTCGTGTTCTCTGCCAACAATGTACCTTGGCAAAGAGGGTCCCCCAGTCCACTGCAAGACCTTGAACTGAAAAGCAAGATCAGGGATGCAGCCATGTAATTTGGGGACTGCAGGCAACGAGGCTTAATATCTTACTTCATGAGCTCAAATAGCACGTTCCAGAGAAAAACAGACCAGGTAGCAGCTGCCTTGATGGTTATTTCTAAAACACATTTACCCAGCAGGGCAAGTGCACTTATCTGAAAGACAACTTTCTGCTAGAACTGCAGCAACTATTTCCTTGGCATTATTCCAGATAAAGTCCCCAAGGCCCCATAATGGCAATTCCAAGACTCCGAGTACATAGAGTCCTAGATCTAGCTGTGGGGATACAACAAGAGTGGAAGAAACATCAACATGCAGACCTGATCCTTCCATGAGTATTAAAGACAGATGAATCTGTCTACAGCTGAAAGCTCTTTCCACCCTCCTCCTCTCGCTGTGACACCCACACAAAGGAGCTATTTCCAGGCTACTTTTTATCTGGGCACTACAGCAATGGATTCTGCTGACCCAAAGGACTCTGTAACCTAAGTTAGTGGTTGATTAGTATTTTTGGCCAAGTACATGCTATCAAGCCTTGACATACTGTCTGTTTATACGAGGACCAAAAATGTTTTAGCTGAATGGAATACTAAATGCTAAATGCTGCTTCTCGGCCTCCCCGTTGAATTATTTTCTGCGGAAAGGCAATTACATGTGCCCTTAGAAAACTCCATTTTGGAAACCTTAAGGATACTTTTACAGTTATAGTATCCCTGGAAAGGATATTTACAAGGAGGCTAATAAACTAAAATAACTGGCATGTGTCATGGATAATCTCAGCACTGAGTTCCAGCAGAGTATTCCAGCAACCAGGTCACTTTCATAGATCCACAGTTAATAGGGCTAATCAGTTTATGGAAAACTAGGAGCGTTGTAGAGAACACTGAATTTGATTAAAATGTTCCTTCTACCTTCTATTGAGAATTGAATTGGCAACCTACGATCTAGTTCCATTTACGCAAGATGGTGTTATTAAGATGGTTCTTTATAGGGTTCTTTCCAAATGTCCATGAAGAACAGCCTGTGCTGATGATTCCATCTGTGACTCAAAACACCACCTCCCACAGCTGGGGAGGCGGTGGGGCTCGGCTTCTACGAACAGACCATGGCAGGGGCGCAGACCATGGCAGGGGCGCAGCCCTGGAGCCAACGTCAGCCTTCTCCTGCGGTGTGCGTGGAGTGCGTGCGCTTCTGCACACGTGCATTCCTTACCACCTCAAGAACATGTGAATTCATCAGGAGACAAGTTAGAGAACGGCCAGTCAGCTTAATTTAACACTTCACAGCTTTTCATCTGAATTCTACCGCCGTGTTTCACAAAGCCAAGGAGCCATTTAACTGCAGCTTCATGGTGGCTCCATTTATTTCATTAAAATGAAGAACTCAATTACATTGGAGCTGTAAAAGTTTCAAAATGCTTTTAAAGACGATAAATGTTTGGCGCTATCACAGACTCTCCAAGATTCACTCAAATCCTGCCACACTCTTACCTCAGTGTATTATTAGGGTATATATAGCAAAACCCCCAAACTGTGCTATGCTTCTCAGCTTCTCTCACAGAGAGGGCTCATGCTTAGCCAGCTGGAAAGTGGCACCAGTGCGTATTTATTTGTCATACATCAAAGGGTTGCGGCGGCTCCGCAGAGGAGAATCGGGGCTTGTTCATTATACCGTAGAAATAAAAGCACTACCATGGAAAGAGAGCAACACCAGGATGGTTAATAAAGCCACATGGCGAGCAGTGCCCAGGGGGTGGAGGCTGAATTTCTTCGATGTGGGAAAATTATATAAACTGCGGTGCACTCACATCACTGACTACTATGTAATAATTAGTATGTCCCGAAAAAATGACCACGAGTGAATAATATCAAGTTGATAATTAATACGTATACGAGATCCCACTTGTGTGTGTGTGTGTGCGTGCGTGCGTATGTGCGCACGCGTGCATCCACGTGTATGTTTACGAGAGCACAGAGGAAGGAGTGGGATGGGGAGTCCCAGGGTAGCTTCAGGATGACACAGCACACTTCAGTGTTGCGGCTGACAGGGAGAAGGTGTAAAAGAGGGGAAAACACATGGTAGGAGATGGAACTGGAAAAGCAAAAGTAAAGGCTATTCGTCACGAGGGATGGTGAGGGTGCAAAAGAAATAGACGTGATAATTTCTAATGCAGCCATAAGGTAAGTTTGCTTATTCCAGGTGAAAGATTACCAGGTATGTAGAAAGCATGAGAGTAGATAAAACATTTAGGAAATATTACTACCCAGTCATTGAAAATAGAAAACAAAACCAAATTCCTAATTTTAATTCATTGCTGGGGGAGGGAGAGAGCACAGGCAAGAAGAAAAGCACAGTGGCAGGGCCACGGGGAGCTCATTCACATGGATCACTTCGTCCTGCCAGGAGATTCTGACCATGGATCCCAGGACGATCATAATTCAGTTTACCCCGTCATTTAATATCATCAGCTCTCGCAACACGCCAACACTCACATCAGGTTCCAAGGCCAACAAAATGCAAAAATGATAGTAGATGCTCATCAGCCCTGCACTCTATTAAAATCATTTCATGAAGTGATCTTGTCCGCCTTGCAGCTCTACTCCCATGGAAATTACTAGCGCACAATAGGAAATATACGAGTTTATCTGAACTTTCTTGAATTCTACGGGAGGCTGAGCCTGGCCCACCCAACACATGCCCTTCACTGCAGCTCAATACTTTAAACTGGGCTGATTTTTGCGGACTGCCACTTTGATTTTCCAGTGTACGAGGCTGAGCAGTAAATTCTAACAATATAACCAAATTGTTCCTTTAAATCAACATCCTACAGGAGTCAGCAATCGTATATGTATTTAAAGGTGTTCTCGAGTAATAAGCAGTTACAACAAACATACAAAGTTAAAACAGTAAGGAAAATTCTTCAAATAGCTACAGCAGCTCCAAGCATAAACTATCAACTAGCCTGTCTTTAGGGATCAAGGAGAAAACAGGCAACTTAGTACACAGTCATCCAAGTTACCCACAAACATGAATAGTAGAAATTACTTAAAATAATGAGTAATAAGAGTAACAGATACTTGGCTTAAAAACACCATTTTTCTAGATCTTTTCAATTTCTTAATTATACTCTTTCCTCTCTCCTCCTAAATTATATGAACACTTGTTCATACCTGTGAACCTGTGAGTAGGGGCCCCTGGTAGCAGAGAAAGGTCACTGGTTCACGCTTGTGATACAAAAAATCGAACCCAGCCTTTGAAACGTGGTACGGGAAATGTATAACTGAAAATTCACATGTATAATTGCATGCAATTCCTGTGGCTTCCTTGATTCTCCTCCAACCAAAATATTTTACCCAAGTCTTCTAAACACATGGGAAAAGCTTATCAGGAGTACAAACACTAAAAGGCAGAAACAGACTCTAAATGATCAGATTAAAATGCACTTTAAACAAAGCTTGACAGTATTCCTCATAAAACTATACGGGACTAAAAATCAATTCGTTTTACCCAGTACCTTCAAACAATGTGAAAGTGAGAGGTTTAAAATAAGAAGCATGCAGCTCCGTGGCACATAAGAAGCTGCTCTTATCAAAAAAAGAAGAAAAAAGTGTATATTCACCATTACCCAAAATATTAAAACCAACCCCCAGTTTGGCCATTCATGTCTGAACGAGGGTATCATTACCGTTGGCGCCTCACCACCCGTGACAGTTGATGAACGTGCTCTCCCAGCTGGGGCACTGGGCTGTTAAATGATAATTTACATCAGTGAAACGCATTTTGGGAGACCACCCATTGCTTATTGAATCAGGAATCAGTGCTGGTGCAGCCAGTAAGGCAGGTGACATGAATCAAAATCTGTGCAATCCACCCGGTCCAAATAAAGTTGAGCAACCACTGATGACCAGAAGGAAAAGAGGAACACGATGACCCTCCCATCCAGAGAAGGCTCAGGTTGCAGCCCTGACCTGGGTAAACGATGAATTGACAACCTCAACAATGTGAGATGTCTTATGGAAAAAAAATGGAAAGCACCACTATCGTGCCCCCACTGTTAAATAATGAGCAGATTATTAAATCTGTCAAACTCAGAAATTCAAGTAAGAGGCCACTGGTGATCAGTGAGTTCACAGCTTCACGGAGCACAAGGAAAGAGGAAAGAATCATCAGTTTTCAGGGAAGTGAGCTCTTTTGGCCAATAAAACTGACACTGATTTTGGAAAAGGAGAGAAAGCACCATTAATTCATCAAGGAAAATCACAGCGCCATCTGAAGAGTATCCCACTAGTCCATCACAGCTGACTGTTCTGTTTTGGGGGAGGCCTGAAAGGATCCCAGAAAGGATGCTCTTGTCAAGCTTCTGACCTACCAGCCCTTTCCATGTATGTCACAACTGCATCTACTATGTTGATTACTCAGTTGACTAATGTACTATTCATTCTGTAAACATAAAAGACTTAAAGCCTAGGCAAAAAAGATTCTTTGAAGTTGAGCAAAAATGTACACAATGGGGAAGACACTATGATTGCAAAAACTGTTAAGTGCAATCTTTCTTTCCCTTCTTCAACTTTATATGCAATAAACAATGATCATTTCATTGCAAACAATTTCATATGCAATAAACAAGCGCTACCAATGATCAAGGATTTGTCGTAATACAAATTTACATAAAATTTACTTTTAATGTGTTTATTAAACATCTCCCAAAGCAGTTCTGGCCTGCTTTCCAATCAGAATATTCCTTTTTATTTATGTGCTATGTTATTAAATACCCTTTACACTTCTATATTTCCTGCTAGTTATGAAAACTGTGGGAAAGTGGGAACAAATTATAGCCAACTCTTGAGTCAGTAGAGCGGCTTTAAAGAGAAGGGACAGAGCTTTGTGGGTTAAGAGCTTAGGCCGTTAGTAATGGAAAGGACTTCTTGCTGCCCACCCAGAAGAGTTCTTCCTATGTTCTTGAGATACAGGTCACTCAAACACAGCTTCAGGGACCAAATGAAGTTTTTTAAACAAGGAATTGTTAATGTTTAGGTCAAGTAAGCACATCAGAATTGGTATTAATTTGGATGGAAAAGCAAAACAATGGAGTTTTTAGCATTTCAGAGACTTTGGTGACAAGGACAACAACTCTTCGTATTGGAAATTCACTCTCCTTGGGCAATTTGCTAGGACATTTTAATGTCTTACGTATACGGTAAATGGATTGGCACAGGAAAAACTCTTCCTCAGTAGCCCAGATGATTTTAAATAAAAGCCCAAAGAGCCAATTCACGGCTGGAAATGAGCATGGGTTACCGGTGGCAGATGAGCCTGCTCTGCGACTGCGTCGGTGACACTGCAGGACCTCAACCTCGAGGAAGGCTCTCTCTGCTGAAGGGGAGGAAAGGACGCGGAGCATCAGGGACACATATTCTGAGAAACGAGTTTCACTGGATTAAAAAATATATCACTCAAGCCTAGTCACTGCTCTTTAATATTAGAAGGTATAATTAAATGAAACATCATCTTTTCGGGGTAATGCGAGTAATCTTTTAAGGAGTCAAGTATCTTCCACTGTCACTTTCAAGTGTCTTAAGCAGATGGGATAGAAATAATGTTAAACATAAGAGGCCAAAACAGGAAAGGGGGCTCCACAGATGACATCTGAGTGCTGCTCTAATAATGGAAAAGAGAAGCTAGAAGTCCTGAATTCTGCTTTGAGATGCAACCTCTGGGTAAATTCTAGTGGAACACGAATAGAGGAAGAGATACTGACATGCAGTTATTAAACATTTATTGACTACTGTGACCAATGACAAAGAATCAGTTGGATTCTATTTCCAGGGGAACTCAAATATAGTCTTCGGCTACTTCTGAAGGGTTAGGTATTTATAGCTTCAGCTTCTGAATGGAGTTCAGAAGTTGTACAGAACAGGAATGAAGGAAAATAGGTACGGTTAAACTAAAAAAGAAAAATCTATAGAGTGCAATGTATAATATGTTCCTCTCACTTGTTTGTATTAATCTATATGGTTAAAAAAAAAAAAAAGGACCACAGGTCAGCAGCAGGTCACACACACACAAGGCAGGGGTCTAATTAGCAACAGGTCTGTACATGGGACAAATCTGTAGCATCTCCTCGCTTTTAATATTTTGCAATCAGGAAAATGGGGTAAGGTCAAAGACAGACCCTGCAGCAGTAAATGGGAAGCTTTTCAAGTCTTTTCACAACGCTTAGCATGAAGGATTCATCCTTTAGTAAAAGTTCATGCTGTTGTCCTTGAATACAGAGTGACCTTGACAAGCAAAACTGGAGAAGAACCCCCTACTCCCCTACTTCTCTCTTTCCTAGGCACTGTTATTTAATAGTTGAACCAGACTCAACATGAACTTAACATAATTCCGACACTTGCACTTGGATCTTAAAGATATTTTATGAACCTAGAATGATTAATGCAGAAGCTCCCTATACAAATAATAAGAGATGATAGTTTAATATCAGCGCTGCCTAAAACGATGGCTTTTCACTTGGTAGACTAAAGGTGCACCACCGCTACGCTTCCGGCAGTACTTCCTTCCTTTTATAATGTTTAAAATATACGGCTTCCTTGCTTATGTTGTTTCCGTAGCAACAGTTTTATCAATTCAAATATCCCATATATGCAAACTCTTTTTTTCCCTGCCTCTTCAGTACTAAACTTTCGTCTCAGTGATATTTCTCTTTCTGAAGAACATTCATAGAATTTTAATACAAAAGCACATTAACTGAGTAATCAGTGCAACTCATGATACGGGCCAATGGTGTCTTTTAAAACAAAAATACATAACTGAAGGAGTAACAATTTTGTGAGTACTTACTGGCTTTTACATTTTATGTAGTCCTCCTATTCATTTACATTTGATATGGCTGTAATGATGACTATTTTTCTAGGATGCCACTTGCAGCAGAGGGACTACCATCGTTTACTACAGTACATCTGTAGGTTCAATTTCTCAAGAGACACTGAGACTGCATTGCTTCTCAGTTTTATGCATGAGCAGGAACTTTCTGTGGGCTTTTTCTGCAAAGCTTTGTGTTCTCAGACACAGGTCTTCATGGCTGATTCTGTCGGTCTCATTGGGGCTTAGCTCCACCTGAAGCGTCTACAATGAATTTCCCTGATGGTTAAGAACCCAAGTTCAAATGCTACCCTGGTGACAGTGTCACAATTTCACAACCTTTCTCAAGGATTGGTACTCTGGGACTTGGGAGATGTCTATCTATCTCCTGTTCTAACCTTGTCTTGGATGGGTCACTTAAAATCACGTCTTCATCTGTGAAACGAGAATGGTAAAGCACACAGAGTATGACGTAAGAGGATTAACCTGGAGACCCAATGTCTCCCAGGTCCCAGTGCGAACACCACCTTTATGACAAAGGTACTCTTTATGAACCTTTGGCTGGGAAAAGAAATTCTACAAGGTTAAAGCTGATGAAACACAAGTCATAGATTTGAGTTTTTTTATGCATCAAGAAAGATTTTCACTATTACTTACAATCAAAGAACCAAACTGCTCCCCGTTGGAGTCCGGAGTGATCTGAAGCCGTCTGCTCAGTTCCTCAGACAGCTCCTGGGGGCTGGTCCGAGACACAGGCGAGGCTGGTGGTGGAGGCAGCACCAGGCTGAGGGAGTCTCCACTGATGCTCACTTCTTCCGAAATGGTCTCCCAAGGCTACCAAGGAACAAGACGCTGTGGAAACTGCTAGGACGAGGGACCCTCTCATTCCCCGCCCCAGTAATAACCCTTATGATAACTGTAATTCACATTTACTGAGCACTCAGGAGGCACACAATATTCTCAGGATCCATAAGGAAATAAAGACTACTACCCTGATCAACAGATGCGGACACTGACGCAGAGGGAATAACTTGCTCAAGGTAACAGAGCTAGGAAGTGGTGGGGTCAGGACTTGAGCCAAGGAAGCCTGGTCCCAGGGGCCGTGCTTTTAGTCCCTTTGTAATAGCGCCTCTCTGAGCAGTGCTTTGCTTCTAGCACTTGAAACTACCTGCATGGGTTAAAAAAATACTCTCAGGCATTTGTTTATGATTTTTGTGAATTTTCTTTTGACTCTAACCGTTGAGGATTCACAATGAAAACAGCAGAGATGCTATAAGCTGTAAGTAAGCCCTGGTATGAAGTAACTCTTAGTGAATTTATTACAGCATCATTCATGTTGCTTTTCTAATTTTGATCACTGGAACATTTTGTGAATGATCTTCCTAATGCAATGTTTAAAAAGAATGGATTTCTAATAAGTAAACAGAGTTGCTAAGGCAGCATGGAAGTTACGGTTTGCTGCCTTGCTAATTTGCTGTTCAATTTATATACATTCTTCCACAGTAATTTACCATAAGCATTTAAAGGTTAACTTATGAACATTTCTATTCACCCAAATTTCTATTTTCTTGGTAACAAACCTCTTTCGCTATGTCAAAACTACTCGGTAAAAACTTGTATTTGGTACCCAAACAAGTTACAGGGCTACTTCAACTGCTCAAAGATGATACCCATGTTGCCATTTAACAAGAGATGGTTAGACTCTGGGGAAAAATAAAGGATAAAGTGAAAACATCTTAAGATTTCCATGCTAAAAATAATGTCATTCCCTTTTGTAGTAATGGAAACTATGTGTACTCGTCAAAGATGGCTTTTGTAAGCACTTTCTAAGTTAATAAATATCTCGATGGTCATCAATCAGCCACGAGACCATGAGCCTTCGTTTTTACACAGATTTACTGAGACAAGAAATTACAACATAGGATCAACCTGGAGAACACGGAAAGGAGGAGCTCCAAGGAGTGTGCAGGCAGAGCGGGAAGTCCTACCTCAGGGCCGTCCCCGCCCTCGCTGGGCTCCAGCTCCAGATCCTCGCTGATGTGTCTGCGTGAGCGGAAGCGCCGATGCGCTGCCTCCTGGTTGATCTGCCGGATGTTGCTGTCGGACTCGGAGGACACATCCCTGGGAGCGCGGGGTGAGGGTGGGAGTCAGGAGAACCGGTACTGACACCTGGCCCTTCAACACCAGCCAACACCCACCAAGGGCCTGACGCCTAATACAGTGTCACTGCTCTCTCGCGTAACACTGACGATCAGCTGGCCGTTCAGAGAATCTGCCACCATCTCTTGGCTGAAGCATTCTCCTAGGTCCCTTTCATTGAAATACACTCTTTAAATGCATCTGTCCCAATATTTCTGAGTATCTTTCAGGCATATACTGCAGCATGTACTTTAGTGTTTAAGAAAGAAGAGAAATCAAAGTCCTCCATCCATCTGCCCCAGTGACAAGGGAGGCCTCTTGAAGGAGAGGTGACAGGTAAGCTCACACTCATGGCCAGTCCGTGGTGACCCCTCTCTAGGAGTCCAGCAATGACAGGGCCACAACTTTTGGTCACCAACAATTAACCAATGAGTACAAATAGTATAAACTCAAAGCTGGGGTCTGGGGGGAAATGCTCCTGACCCAACGTGAACTTTTTCGGCCTCTGAGGATCTCATTTTGACACTCTCAGATGCATGACACTGCATTTCTCCCCATTCAACTCCTTTTTAAAATCCACAAACATCAGGCAATAACCTCCCAAATCAACTTGCATTTGAGGAATGCTGCAACTTCATAGTCTCTTTTTTTGGGGAGGGGTGGCGGGGGGGGCATCATGTAACTCTCTTAATTCAGGATGTGAAAAGCATTGAGTCAATCTTGAAAACTTTTGCACTAAATTACAGGCAATTCTCCTTTGGGAGAAATACTACTTGGAGACTTTTAGAGTAGAAGTTTAAAGGTCAAAATTTTTTCAGAGAAAACCCTTACAGACTCTTTCAATAAGACGCCATATTCAGTTAAAAAATGACGCTGCAGGGCTTCCCTGGTGGCGCAGTGGTTGAGAGTCCGCCTGCCGATGCAGGGGACACGGGTTCATGCCCCGGTCCGGGAAGATCCCACATGCCGCGGAGCGGCTGGGCCCGTGAGCCACGGCCACTGAGCCTGTGCGTCCGGAGCCTGTGCTCCACAAAGGGAGAGGCCACAGCAGTGAGAGGCCCACGTACCGCAAAAAAAAAAAAAAAGACGCTGCAAATTAATATTTCAAAATATTTGAAAACATTATTTCAGACTAAATGAAATCCAATATTAATCAAGGACCCTCATTATAGACTCTTCCTAAAACATAGGTTTTAAAACATTCTAATGACTCTCAAGGTAACTTATACTATTTTCCTATATTCCCCCCAAAGAACATGCTGGGCCCCTGTAACAGTGAACAGTCTGCAATAAGCAGTGCTGTTTGCAAATAAACAGGTGACTCTTTAACGCCAGTTTCCAGGAGAGTCTGAATATTTCCACCAAAAATCTTTACATTTTTTAGCTTTACTGGTAAAGGGACAGTATGAAGGTTAGCTTTCTTTAATCCACATTAAAATAAAAACTCTTGTTATTAAGATCTGAATGAAGTTTTACTGCCCAATATACAAATTTTTAAAACCTAACAGAAATATACATTTTGCGTACTTTCTAGCTGTATTAAACTATAACTGGACTAAAAATAGTATGTTAATAGTATGTTAAGCAGGACTCCTCAGAAAAAAGTCGCATAAGGCCATAGAGAAACTAATTAAAATCAAGGGACACACAAGTATACTAACACAATTTCTGAAACCACCAAAACAGGATGATAAAAAATAACACTCTCTTGGATATGTTAGAAAATATAATATTGTCTTTGTGATTTTATACTGCTGCCGTGATTTTTATAGGACATTCAATTCAATTTCACTTTATAATGACTGGCCTTACTTTAAAATATTGTATATAGAAAAGTTTCATCAAAATTTTAAATCTTCACTTGAAATGTCAGGTGTCACTTAGTCAATACCGAATGTGTGTTCCGGGTTATAACACACACTTGAATTTTTACAGGGATTTCGGAGAGGTTGAAAAGAATAAGGCTTTAATATTGCTATGTTTGCATTTTCTATCTCTCAGAAGTATATAAAAATTCCATTATTCTGGAAGGACTTATTTTTTTTAAAGGGGCATTTAAAATCAATTATGCTAATCCTCCTTATCCAACATGCTTGAATAATCAGTAATCAGTGCGAACCAGAAACAACTAAATAGCATAAAGAAGAAAGATATCTCTGATTCTGAAATTCCAACCCTGGGCTTTTTTATGGTCTTTAGTGATAAAATGAAAATGTTCATACAAGGGAGGCCTTTTGCCCTTAAATAAGCAATTGAACAAGAGGGCTGCTGAAACTGACAGGAAGTTTAAACGGTCACTAATAGGAAGATGAACATTTAAAAATATGTCTGAGCTGGCAAATTAAAACAGAAACATGATTTTATTAGAGGCAGGGAAAAAATTTAAGAAGTGGCCATTTCAATTTTCTTCAGTCATTAATTTCACATATATATTCTTCATTTGACTTTCATGGGAAACATACAAATTAATAAAGAGAAGAAAACCCATAAATTTATCAAATTCAGTGCCAATTAAGATCAGTGTGTCTGATCACTTACATTCATATACATCAGTGACTAATGATGACCGGAGTCATTAAGATATGATTAAATTACTGCTAAGATGGGAGACTGCCAAAGTGGTTTAGAAAGAGAAGTACTGAAAAGAGTTTAAGTGTTTTGAGTCTAACAAGTTCATCTATAGTCTTAATGCAATTCCTTCATGATTTTAAACTTGCGCTTTTAACAGTAAAATGTTTACAGTTTACGTTTAAATAGGATAAGGACTATTCTAAAATTAGAGGCATTATAAAGGCCACTGTCTGACCTGAGAGGGCTGGGGAGTGTTCTGTAGCTGCCTTCCATCTGAGAGCTCTGCATCCAGGCCTGGACAGTTCACTAAACCACGTGCCTGTACCCACTTTCAGAAGTGACTCATCTGTAGTCATTCGTTCAATTAAAAGCTCCTACCTTGTGCCAGGTGCTAGGGGTTGATCTGTGAGTAGGAAACCACAGTCCCTGCTCATACAGGCAGTAAGAGTATTATGCGCTGTGTCCTGACAGGGAGGCACAGGGCTCTCAGAGAGAGACCGGGACAGAAGACGTCCGGTGCTCCCAGAGGAAGGGATAGTAGGGTGACATCGGAACGTTACCTTACCAGGGGAAGGGGCACGTTCTGGCTTTATTTTTTTTGCGGGGGGGGGATTGGGGGTTAGCACATCCATGGGGCCAAGAAGAAGAGAAAGTAATCAGAAAGCAGCTATGCATGCATGATCAGACCGCTCTACGTTTCTGACTGTGGCTGGCAAGAGGCAGGGTGAGGAGGACCCTGTAAGAACAGCCTGAGGGCAACGGGATGTCAATGAGGACTTTTCAGGGGCTGAAGTCTGGAGTGCAAGTCTGCAGCAAACCGGTTAAGAAATGAGAGTCTCCACTGCAGTCTTAATTCTCTGCACAGCGTGTGATCGTCACTTCTCATCTGACTTCCTCAGATGTAGCCTTTTAATAAAGACCCTTCTTTTTTTTTTTTTTTTTTTTTTTTTTTGCGGTACGCGGGCCTCTCACTGTTGTGGCCTCTCCCGTTGCGGAGCACAGGCTCCGGACGCGCAGGCTCAGCGGCCATGGCTCACGGGCCCAACCGCTCCGCAGCATGTGGGATCCTCCCGGACCGGGTCACGAACCCGTGTCCCCTGCATCGGCAGGCGGACTCTCAACCACTGCGCCACCAGGGAAGCCCATAAAGACCCTTCTTAGCATCCATTCCCCCCCAACCCAAACTTGCAGTATTCTGTGAAAACTGAGTTACACAAAAAATCATTTTTGAATTAAAACAACACATTAAAATAACCTGGAGGGCTTGAGGGCTTCTGGTCAAGCCAAATAATGTTAAGGAAAAACACCCCCAAATTCTCAAACAGTTCAGACGGGATGAGGAGGTTATTGTGAAAACCGAATCTTTTTCCTCATCTAACTTTTCTCTTGCTTTCTAGAAGTCATGCTTGGTGGAAAGGAGGTACCTGGCAGGTCCCACCCGGAGCTCTGCAGACGTCCTTCCTGGCTCAGCTGCCTCACTGATGTGGACCACCATGCCACTGATTTCTCCCTAAACTACAGGTGAACATGAACTCGGAAGAACCACAGTTTCCCTACTGATGAGCCAGCATTTATACAAGAGAGAGCTTGTATAAATTCCCTCATTAGAGTTTTCACAACTCTGTGAGGCAGAGAAAGTAGCAATTGTCCCCAGTTCCCTCCTAAATACAGACTTCGGCTGCATAATTATTAATGAAAGTGAACCTTTTTCTGTATATGTACTGGTCATCAGTCTTTCTTTGAGAGCTGCTAGTAGTCACTTTTCTACAGAGGTCATGACACTGTGGTCCCCAGAGAGTGCTGTTTTCAGGTATTCCTTTCCTATGACCTTTAGCAAAGGTAGATAAAGGTACTTGGCTTAGGGTACTGCTACCAAGATTCTTCTGATCACTACACGTAACCAAGCCCAAGGTGGTTACTTTGTTTATTTTAAACTACAAATAACTAGAGTAGTCAAATGGCTTACAACAGTTTTAACAGCTATGGTCATTAATCAAAGGGAAATAGTAAAATAATAATAATAATAAATAAATTAATTAATTAAAGGAATCAACTAAACCATTTCCATTTATATTTCTGTGGGAAAAAATTACAACAAAAAAGAGTTCAACATCATCTGGATGTTGGGATATTTATGCTGTCCTGGGAACAAGGAACTGATGCACACACCGTGTGGTCCAAAGCTGACCAAGGACGGCTGATATTCACGAGAACCCACGTAGGGGCTTAGGAAGGATTGGCTATTCACTGCTGCAGATTCTGCTTTTTCTCTAAACCAAACAAAATCTAGACTATACTTCTTGGCCACCTTTCCCACCTATGCAGGTCATCTTTGCAATCTCTAAAGATAAAAGGGTTACTGACAACACCATCCATCCCATTGCTGATACCCGCTAAAAACCATCATTAGCAAATTTCCTTCAGAGTCTGGGTTAAAGAGAAAATTATCTCACCTCATATACTTGCTTTTATTCATATTGAAAATTATACAAGTTAGTGGTAATTACCTCCTTGTCTTGACTGCTAGGGAGGTCATGATTTCTAGGACAATTTTTTCCTTTTCTGTTTTTAATATTTTGTTTTTGCTTTTTATTGTATATTAATAGTTTTAGGTCTTGCTGTATACTATCACTGAAAAAACAAGCTGCTTCAAATCCTTTTTTTATAGTACTTGAGGTTTAACCAGTGTTTATTTGCCATCATTAGACCAAAAATTGTCGAGTGAACAAAACAGTAATCAATTCACTGTATCCCTGAGGCTGGCAAGGGATTAGAACAAACTGTAATTACCAATTGTGAGTTAGCAACTCTCCCATGTGCCTGTAAGTATATCAAGGGGGTGATCTATATATTTTCCAAAAACGAAAAGAAAAATTTTGAGAGAGTTTCCAAATCAAATAATTATGGAATAAAAATGCAGAAAAGTTAAAGAGCCAGTATGTTTGCTATTTTCCATGACGGGTTAGCCAGGAGAGGAAGCTGAAGAAGGGGAAAGTGATGTAATCACCAAACATAAGATAAACCAAGGAAAAATAACCCCTGCTCTACATCTCACGAATCTACATAAAGAAGTCCTACAAAATAGATTAGCGCATGTTTACAACAGGAGAACCTGATACGAAGGCAAGAGCTTCTTTACAACCTACAAACTCAGGCTGCCACGCTCTGTAACTCCACGAAGAGGAATCCTGTTGTTGCACAACCACGTGCGTTCACCGGTACAAGATGTACTTCCCAACCTCCTCCCAAAGCGCTGCCATGTGTGCACCTGACTGCAGAGTGTGGGGACACGTTCCTGACCATCGACGGTACTCACATTAGGCTGGGTCGGTGCCACTGGGTGGTCCGGTTGTTGTGGTTGACATAGTAAGTGCGACCCAAGTTGTCCACCTTTTCTTCCCACCCGGGGGGCAGGGGAGGGGGGGGAAGTTCCTCCTGGTGCTGAGACGCCGAGTCATTCGAGTCAACAACTTCCCAGCCGGGCTGTGGAGCACAATCAGAGGGGAGATGGTAAGGCTGCTTTGATGGCTACAGAGCATCTGTGCCCTTCGTCCTCGCTCCTGTGCTCTCCGGCTCTGACGGTGGCTTCCTGCGCCACATTTAAAGAAATTCCCAAAATAGGGCAAAAAAAAAAAAATCAATTCTAGGAGCGTCTCAAAAATATTCTGAGCCATGGCCAATGAACTGTGCTGCCCTCTAAGAAGATGACACTGCAGGGTGCCACTCGGATGGGGATCTGCACAGGCTGTCACGTTACCTAAGTCACGTTACACTCTTTTCGTATTTCGTGTTTGTTATTTTGACCTGACGGCCCCCGGGGCCGTACAAAACCTTGCCAATGATACGGGTCACGCTACAGCTGTCATCTTTTCAACACCTCCGTAAGGTAAGAGGGAGCTGGGAAGATGAGCCCTGCAGCATGTGTGTTCTCGCAGAATCCGTGGCCTGCCCGGGCATCAGGAGGCCCGGGGCGCTCTCGCTCCCCAGGGAGGACAGCATGGAGGCGGCTCCAGGAGGAGGGGAAGCTCCTGGGCTGTAGGAAGCACGAGCTGCCAGGCAGCCAGGAGCAGCCTGGAAGCTGCCGCTTCCTACTCAGCCATTCCCCACCTGCTGCCGTCGCATCAACAGGCTTCCTGGTACCAGAGTCAGAGGTGCTTTTTCTGCAACACATATTTTCGGCGTTAAGTATTCCTTCCTGACATTCCCTAGTAAAGTCACTGGAAAATTAAGTAATTCACTGATTATTACAGCTGGAAGGTTGGAAGAGTGTGAAAAAAAAAAATTCCTTGGATTTGAGATAAAAATCTGTGGATGTGCTTATGAAATCTTAACGTTCAAGACTGCCTACCACCCACTTCAGTCCTTCTCACAGAGAGAGATGAAAGCTTGCACATGAAAACACTGCCTGGTAATGTGACCTCTGGGTCTGAGGGGGGGTTCCGTTAACTTGCCCATAATGCATTATTCACACATCATGTATATGCAACAGCTGCAAACAGATGTGCAAATAAGCCAGAGAGGTCTTGTAAACGGACATTTTCTGAACGATACGAGAATTTGTCTAACAAAACAGCACCATCTGAAGCCTGAGCTGAGAAGGTACCCATGGTAGAGGTACGTGACTGGAGAGTTAAAAGGTGGCCTTGCCAGGAGGGAACAAAAGAAAATTCCTCTGGACAGCTAATTTCAAAACGGCATTTCTACCTCATGCACGCTCTCACCTGTGGGTCAAGTGAGTAAGAAACCTGGATGAGTCCCCTAAATTATTTTAGCCACTTGAAGCAATTCCAAGTGCTAAAAGGAATTTACAAAGAGCTGCAAGTCCAAAGAAGTAAGAGCATTAAATATGTGGGGAGAATTTCACATGGCGGTGGGCTGTTAATAAAACAGGGGTATAGCAGTTTAGAAAGAGACCCCTCTTCAATGATTAGTGTTATAACATGAAATGAAAAGTCTATCTTTTTTGCTAAAAACCAAACACATCGGTAGATCTGTCAAAGACGTAGATTCAGGGACACATTGAAGTTTCTTCACATTTAAGCTTGATAAACTTTTATTTCCTTAAATTATAAAGTCTTAGAGTGAAACATCAATATGCTCTTAGGCAAGGAAAACAGACCACGGCCCGAAGCCCTGTAGCTTACCTCCATCTCATCCCTCTGCTCGCTGTTTTCTTCATCTTGACCTCCATTTTTGGGCATATAGGCCATTTTCAATCGCAAAAATCCCTTAACTCGAGATTTATGACTGCATGATGGAAGAAAATCGGTTATAAAGGATGTGACTTGGTTACATCTTTATGATGGTTCATATTTATGATGCTTTAAAAAAAAAAATGCAATAGGAAAAGAAGTTGGAATTCTCCTCAGAGAAAACCAAGAGCCAAAGCATAAGAAACGGCAGCGGCCCGAAGTCTCACCTTCTTGGTCGGAGGAGAAAATCCTTAAATGTGTAGGGTCGCTCCATCGTTGGATCTTCTGTCTAAAGGAAGAAAAAGTAAGTTTCAATACTCCTGATAGTTTCGTATTTCAGATACACCCGAGTGGATTACAGAGAATACATGTGCAGGTTTTAGAACGTGAGCCTGGCGAAAACAGAGTTGGTTCCTTACCCCAGTACTTGACAATTAATTACACATTTCATAGGTCACAAAGCTTTACTCAAGATCCACTAGATGTCACTATCAACACCCATTTTTAGGAGCCAACCTCAGCCTGAGACAAATGACAGAACTGTAGTCGTCATTGCCAAGTGTAATTTCTAACTGCTGGGTGCAGGGCTCAATCTCACACTGCTGGAGAACCAGGGGTCACTGGTACCTGCCTGCTTGTCCCTGTGATTCAAGAAACCTAAAAATGCAGTTAATAGGAAAACATGCGAGATCAATCTGTGAATGCAATTTTACTTTACTTTTAACATTAAAATATCATGTCATCTGAAAGACGGTTTCCTCCACAGAGACTGTCCTAGGTGGCGTCATCCATCAGCCTTTTGCTGGTGCTTATTTCAAGAAGCTATGAATGTAGTGGTGGTACTTATTCATTTTTGAAAGAAGTCAGTATTTTATTGTGCAAAATCAGATGGTCAAAGCAAGCAGGCAACTGGAAAAATAAATGTTACTATTTCATTAATTTAAAAATACTATGTGCAGTAAAACTTCAAATACCTAGACTCTTTAATTAAACACAATTAAGAACGTTTACTTCGGGCTTCCCTGGTGGCGCAGTGGTTGAGAATCTGCCTGCCGATGCAGGGGACACGGGTTCGTGCCCCGGTCCGGGAAGATCCCACATGCCGCGGAGCGGCTGGGCCCGTGAGCCATGGCCGCTGAGCCTGCGCGTCCGGAGCCTGTGCTCCGCAACGGGAGAGGCCACAACAGTGAGAGGCCCGCGTACCGCAAAAAAAAAAAACAAAAAACGTTTACTTCTGTAGCAAGAGAGACAAACCACAAAATGATTTATTATGTATCAGAAGGGTATGTGTGTATATACATGCATTTATATTTGTAACATTATCTGTTTATGTCACTCTCTGCTTTAAACTCGCGATGGCTTCCTACTCTGCTATTATATGCTGAAAATTCTTTCCTATGGACCTATAAGGTTAAACATGATGTGGTTCTTTTTTTTTTTTTGGCGGTATACGGGCCTCTTACTGTCGTGGCCTCTCCTGTTGCGGAGCACAGGCTCCGGACGCGCAGGCTCAGCGGCCACGGCTCACGGGCCTAGCTGCTCCGCTGGCATGTGGGATCTTCCCGGACCGGGGCACGAACCCGTGTCCCTTGCATCGGCAGGCGGACTCTCAACCACTGCGCCACCAGGGAAGCCCTGATGTGGTTCTTAATTACCTATAACCTCACTGTGAACCAGTCTCTCCACTGACCCCACACTCCACCCGTCCTGACCTCCTCTGTCCCGCGTGCACATCACATCTAATCCTGCTCTGGCAGGTCCTTCAACTGAACAGCTCTGGCTCCAGATGGCCACAGCGGTCTCCACTGTGTCATCCAGGTCTGGGATCCCAAGTCACATCTTCAGACACCACATCCTAAATCGCCCCCACAGCCTCCCTTTATTATCCTCTGTCACAACATCCTGATTTACACCCCCTCTTCACCATCTGAAATTATCTTGCTCATTTATTTATTAACTAGTTTATTAACATCCATCACCTGCAGAATATAACCTCATGAGATCAGAGACTTGGATTTGCTTGCCACTGTATTCTGAGTGCCAAGAGCACTGCCTGACACAAAGTACCTGTACAAGTAGCTGATCAACCCACCTGATCTACAGTAAAGTACCGAGGCCACAAAAATTCACCATCACTCAAGAAAGTCAGTTATATTCTCTAGACTATTTTCTAAATTCAGACAACAACAAAAAAAATCAGAGAACTTACCGGGACTCTAAAAATGGAACTGTCCATACACTACGTAGTTTAAATGACAGACACCACACACATCAGGAGGCAGACGTCCTGGGTCTGTGTCTTGGCTTTGTTACCTAAGAGCCATGTGGCCAAGGACAAATTCCTTAGCTCTCTGTGCCTCAGTGCCCTCATCTACAGAGTAGGGCAGTAACAGGATCTTACAGAGGTGTGACGATTAAACCAATCATCTGAGCTGGTATCAATACACAGCAAGTTCTCACAAGGGTTCCTGGCAACTTAACAAATGTTGGCCATTGTCATCATCAGCCAATTCTACATTTTCATGTCACCTGTGAGCACTGCCAACTCAACACTCTGCGAAAAGGCAGGGCGTTACAAAATGAGAATTCACCTCCATGGACATTCTCCAGTGTGAACAAGACTGTTATCTTGCAGATCACAACGGGATTCTTCCTGGCACTACTCAGGCTCCTGCTGGATCCTATTCCCTGGAGAAAAGCCCAGGGGAGACTCCCAGGACAGCCCTGAGATGGTAGAAAGCCATCTCAAACAGGTGGATGCTAACAGTATTATCGGCCAAAACAGATGCTGCAACCCCCTGTCCCTTTTGAATGTCCTGTGAGCATTCAAAAGAAAATCTTCTGGTTACACAGCAATTTCATCTTAAAAAGATTTGTTGCTTTCAACAGAACTGCAGTTACTTTGACATATATGTAATGAGGTAAATAACTTTGTGGGCAAGTGGAAGGGAATGGCCTTATCAGGACCTTAGACTCGAAACAGGGATGCAGCAGCTAAAACCACCCAGGCCTTAGACTGAGCCCCCCTGCCCCCTCGGCCCTTGACTACACCACAGATCAAGGCTGAAGACCCAAGGTCTGGTCAGCCCTCTGATCACTAGGAAAGTCAACTCCCTCTCTGGGCCCAGGTGTCCTCGCCCGTAGAATACAGGGAGTGGATAAAGGGTCTTTAAAGTCCCTCTAAGGTCTATGCTACTGAATCCTGTACACGTGAGAGGGAACCATTACCCTGGTACCAGCTGGAATTATAAAAGGGGTGTTCATCATCTGAGTTACGTTCAAGCACAATTAAGGTGCCAAATAATATCACCACCACCCCAAAAATGTCTCACTGTAGGAAAACTGAAATTTTTTCAGTTGCCTTGAGTGGCACTTGACTAAAATAGGAGAAATTAATGTTTTTAAAATAGCTCTCTCAACCCCAGCGTGTTTCCCATAGATACAGAGATTTTGCATCTGGTAGGGGTAATGCGCTGGGACTCAAAGGGCAGGGGAGACGCGACTGACGGACGAGGCAAGGAAAGTTTCCGAGGCATAAAAGGCAAACACCCACCAGAAACGTCATTCTGTTGTTAATACGAGTCTTGGAGTTATTTTTGTCTCTAAGTAATTATTAAAGACAAGTCATAAAATCCTGTATGAGCTTCTGGGCAATGACACAGGATTATCAGACAGATGTAAAAATGATAGTGTTCTTTAAAAGAAAATCAGTAAGAATAGGACAGTTACAGGGACTTCCCTGGTGGTCCAGTGGTTAGGACTCCACGCTTCCACTGCAGGGGCACAGGTCTGATCCCTGGTCGGGGAACTAAGATCCCGCGTGCCGCGCGGCACGGCCAAAAACAGAGTAGATCCTGAAATAGGAAAAGAAAATGCTACAAGAACAGGACAGTTATAGCTACGTTCACTTCTGGTGCCACACTGTAAAAATAAAATAGAGGAGCTCAGTTTGAGTTGCACTACAGACGTCAGGCTGGTGGGACTACCTTGCTTAAAATACAGTCCCCACCTCCTCTCTCCTCTACGTGCCTCCAGCTCGTCACACTGCCCAAGTCTCCCAGGTAACAACGTATGTCATCACAGTCGCCGTGCCTCTGCTTACAGCCAAGGTGCTGTTTCACAGAGCTGGATGGAAACTTGGTATCATCTATGTGTATGCCCTCATTTTATAGGTGAGAAAAACAGACGCCCGAAAAGGATTGCTAACTTATTAAGGTTACCAAGGCAACCTGCCCATCTCCAAGCTCGGAGTCAACTATTCCTGAGAGATCTTTTAAAGCTTGACATTTGGAGACTTCCGTGAATATGAATCTATGTTTTCTTAATTCTCAGATCTGCATAAAAGGTCAGATGACTAACCTTATTTACTCTCCCTCTTCCCTCCTCATCTTTTACTCACTCCCATCCACACTCAATAATAAATAAAATGGAAAAAAATATTAAAGACAGGTGGCATATTTGGAAAAGAAGCAAAGGAAATAGATCCCTACCATTCTAAATTCCTTGGGTCTAATTTCCTATCCTTTTTCTTCCACAAATAAAACTGGGAAAACTGGTCTGAGGGCCAAGAATGAAAGTGAATGGCAAGTCAAAATTATTTTCTTTCATCTGGAAGCGTCTGATAAAGCACCGAGGAACCCATGATCGAAGGGGGAAAAAGAAGTTTCTTTTCTTTCCATTATCACTCTTTACTCTTTCCTGTTTAAAGGACAAAAACCTAGCCAACACTGGCCTCCTCGGTAATCGAGGTAGTGAGGCTCCAACGCGCAGAGGGCACCCCAGCTTCACACAACCCTCCCGGCCCCGTCCCTCTGTTCCAAGTGGCCTCCTTCACTTGTCTCCCTGGCAGAACTCCAACCCGGACGGTCCCAATGCTCACAAGGGCACACAACTGTCCAGAGACCCAACAGTGGGCAGTGGGCCGAGAAGGACCCGTGGTGCCCCAGTCTGAGGGGTTCAAGTGCCCTGACCCTCTGGCTCTTCCTGGTAGGCTTCTCGGGATCAGGGACTTTATAGCTGCAAGTAAGCACAGCTTAGGAGAGCCATTCCTAAGATTTTAAGAGCATGGTTTGATACTGCAAATGCCACTTTCCACCAGCAGCTGCACCCACAGGCCTCTAGGACTGCAGCAAGGGAAGAAGGTTCTTCAGCGAACATCAGTTACTAGGTCTAAACTATGTTTTTCAAAAAGCACACCCAAAACCCACAAAGTAGGGTATTTAAATGATTAAAGATAACTTCCTAACAATCGGGAGAGGTTACATTAACTTCAGTTTTGTGGTCTTGAATCTTCTCCATCAAGTTCCTGATTTAGAAAAGAGCTTCATTCAAATGCTGCAACTTCTTAGACCAGAATCAAGGCAGAGATGACTCTTTTCTAAAGGAAGAAAGGTTCATGCTATCTTGGGGCAACAAGATAAAGCTTAAGATGCCTTGTAGTAAATAAGTGTGTATATATGTCAAGATGGAAGTGCGCTAATATAGATTTTAAAGATAGTAACAAAAGATTGCTTCTCTTCTTTATCTTAATTTCTATGATTCCAAATCTCTGGGCCTTTTCTCTACCTAAATTAAATATTCTTGGCATATTAAATAGGTAGAACTACAGAGAAACAGCCTCAGGTAGAGGAAAAAAGCTGAATGAAAACTCACCACGTAAAACTTGGTGTGGGAATCCCTCCACCCCCAGTTCCCTCCAACAGCCAGAATTATTATCTTAGGAAAAGGGCATCCAGAATCGTGTATTTTTCACCTAAGCCAGAGAACTCTGGTCTCATCTCACCTGAGCCACCTAATAGGGTGCCATTTGCCACGTGTGGCTTTTTAAATATAAATTTTAATTAATTAGAATGAAATAAAATAGATAAATTCCGTTCTTCTGTCACTTTAGCTACATTTCAAACGCTCGACTACCACATGTGGCTACGGTGATGGTGGCCCTGCTAAGCCACGAGTGAGGAAACTGCTTCACGGATTCTTCATCAGAGAGCAGAATTATGCCTATCAGTAAACGTCTGTTCAAGGAATAAATTCTCTATCAGCAAATGGGGCTGTAAAGAGTTAATTAATAACCAAATACCCAGTCCGATGTGTTAAACCTTGAGAAGGCTTGGAAGGGTGGGCAACGGCAACTTCACCACACAGGACTGCTCTCCACTACCTTCTCTCATTATTAGTAAGACCTAAGTTCTTTAACCTAAAATTCGATGACATCAAACAATACTGAATCCACAGGCCACATAGCCATGTATATATAAACTGCCTTGACAGTGGTCATATGGCTATCAAGAAAAGAGCATCCATGATTTATCCACAAATTATATTCAAATGCTAACATCCATTTTACATGCCCACACTTGTGTTATCATACAAAGTTAACTGTGCTATCTTCCCATGAGTGTCCTACATGTATGATCAAATATACATATGAGAGCACCTCAAATCTTGGGACCAAAGCCATATATCCACTCAGAATATGCCAGTTGGGTTCTCCTACCACTAAGAGGATAAAGAATGCACCTTCACCTCTCCTTCTGCTCCCTTTGTGGTCCATCTTGGAGACTGCAGTGGGCTCCACAAAGCCAGTCAGTTTTAAGGAGGAGATATAGCACTCCAGTGTAAGCTCATCTGGGGACAGACTGAAAACTGGGAGGCTCCACTTCTCAACCGGCTCAGCTCCTGTGAAAGTCCTCAGTCCTCTCTGGTCTCTCCCTCTTCCACTCTTTTTTTTTTTTTTTTTTTGTGGTACGCGGGCCTCTCACAGTTGCGGCCTCTCCCGTTGCGGAGCACAGGCTCCAGACGCGCAGGCTCAGCAGCCGCTCTGCGGCATGTGGGATCTTCCCGGACCGGGGCACGAACCCGCGTCCCCCGCATCGGCAGGCGGACTCTCAGCCACTGCGCCCCCAGGGAAGCCCTCCCTCTTCCACTCTTTAACCGGCTGGCTTCTATTCCAGCCTGGAGCCTCGGCACCGCTTCTTTCTTTGAAAGCTCACTCTTGCCTCCACCGAAACCCAAAGGTAAAATGTTCCCTCTACTGATGTGGTCTCTGAAGAGGAACACTCTTCTATTCTCTGTGAGTTCCACTCAACCTTTCAAAACCAATCTGCACTCAATCACTCAAGGGATTGTTGGAGCAAGTTGTTTAAAAATTTCACCTACACCTCTTAGAGTTAATACATAATTTGCCTTGACTGTGATGTGGTTTTCATGTTGGGGAAAAGGGAGGTTGGGGACACCCATGAAAGAACTGGCCAACCAGCCAACACTGCCGAAAAATGTGAGGCGGTTACAGCTTCAACCTGAACAGCATGAAGAGAAGACCCACTGATGTAGAAATACGTGAACAGTCTTCCTGCACAAAGGCTGAGACATCCATACGCTATCCACGTGACTTTAAAAGAACAGTCAGGGCTCTGACGGCTTATGCCATCAAGCATAAGCCCACCTTCCACAAGCACCTTGGAGCTTCAGGTTTTTATATAGAAACAAACAAAAATATTCTAATGATACTACTTTTGCTTCCAATCTTTTGGAAGGGAAGGCGCTTGAAACCTTTCTTCCTTAACAGCTCCCCTGAGTAAGCAAGAACACAGTGCTTGCCATCGCGTTCCTTCCCAACAGAGCTTCACAGCTTCCTGGGTGAGACAGTCTTTCTTGGTCTTTAACAGCCAATAGCTAGAGCTTCAACACAGCAGGAGGCTCACACTAGGTGGTTTGAGTTCTTTTAGTGTATAGGCTACTTACACTATTTGCTCACATGAAGCGTTTAAAAACATAATAAAATGCCCTTGGAAGGCAGAAATGTGTGACTTATCCTCTCTCAGGTGCTACTTTAGACACTTGGTGCTGCTCCGGGGGAGGAGGGCCGGGAGGTGGAGCACGAGACCATCTACCTCTCACCAAGGAGGTCTTGGACCCCCATCCTATCGATACTGGAACGTGCGAGAATCACCTTTAAGCTCAGTTAATGTCAACAGCCCCAACTGTTTTGCTGCTCGTCTGAGTGGAGAGGAATGGTAGCAACGCCACACATGCTAACCCAGTACAACTTCTGAAGCCAGAGTGGGTGTTTCCGGCTGACAAGTTCACTCAGTACCAATAGCATCTTTTCTTTTGTCTCTGTGCCGACTGAGAAAGGCCATGGAAACACTAGCTTGTATAGATGTAGCCCAAGAGAAACAGCAGGTACCATTCCAGACAAAGGGAACAGGCGTTTGATTAGACCCAAGAGGTGAACTTGAAAGCAGGGACATTCCAGTGACAAGGAGAAGGGGTCTGACAGAAGCAGGTAGCTGACAAAGGAAGACAAACTAAGGAGCAGATGAGAAAGCAGCCAGTGACGCTGCCAGGCATCCGTGGATGGCTCAGATGCACTTGATTTTTACAGTTAAGCTATCTCCTATCCCCTTGAAAGGACCACCTTCTAGAAAGGGCCAGGGCCAGGGTACACACGCTTCTCCACTGTGTTGAGGAAATGCCGCCCTGAAAATACACCCAAACTGCAGACGGTTAGAAACTGCTGCTCAGAGCACGCGCTGTAAAGCAGGTGACCGTTCTTACCGGGAGATGACTAAGGGGTATGTCCACCTGTCCCAGGAAGTCGTCTCGTGTCTGTTGAGAAGAGAGAAAAGAATTAATGTTTCCGTCTATTTGCTGAGTGTCAGCATTCTTAAAAGTGTTTCTTTACAAATAGAGAAAGGTCCAGGGCCTGACATGGGAGAGCAGGGGGGATGGGTTGAAGGCAGAGACCCAGGTGAGGCACAGACAGCCGTCGCCTCGGAGACCAGTGAGCCCAAGGCCTCACACACCTGACCTTGAGCTGCCTGAGACTCTGCAGGGCATCTACACCCAACCCATTGGAGACAAATCCTCTCTCGGACCTGGGGAGCATGCGATCAGTCAGGGAAGGGACACCTGGGACCCCAGAGGGTTTGGGGTCACAGCTTGCCCAGTTTAAAGAGAAGATGGTAAAGAAATGTTGGGACCATTTTCACGAATATTTATTAAGTGCTATAAACAAAAGAGCTCCTTGAGAGCTGAGAGTCTTGGGAAAGAGTCCAGTTATTAATATACCTTATACATTACTTATTAAAAAATGGCACGGAACTTTCAGTCTAGTAAGTACACTGCTTCAGAATCCAAGATCACGCATGAGCTACTGGTTACATTTTTGGACACACTTTGCTTCTTCCCCTCTTCATCTCCCACACAGACCTCGATGAAATGCACGTGGAGAAGCTCACAGGTGCCCTTTCAGACTCTGGGAAGCACCGGAAGTCATAACTCAGGGTCAGGGGTCCCTGGTCTAGACCACGGGATGTCCAGTAGGTCATGCTGACACAATTTCCTGCTGTAGGAGGGCTTGTGTCAGAGCCTCTGATGCTTAGATGACCTGCGATGTGAACCAGAAGGAACACGACGACTTCTGTTACCCGTAAAAACACGCAGTTGCTTCTACCACATTCAAAATGCCTACTATAGCTGGAAAGTTCTTCAGACATATCAGACGTGTCCTACTGCTAGCCTGGGGAAAAGCCCAAGAGACAATCCTGACCTCCTCACTCCGGATCCTGGGCTCTTGTTTTCACTCCTTACTGGTTTCCTATGAAATTTTCTAATTTATAAAACACGCTTTTGAAGCACACTTGAAAACATTCTCTTCTTGCATTTGAAAAGCAGCAGCAGATAAACGTGAACAAGATTTACTGAAATGATTTGCTCCACGCTTAGAATTTCCTTTTATGTGATTAACTAGAAAACGATCTGTGTCCTCTAAACAATACATGAAGGATAATGAAAAATCAGTTACTACTGGCTGAGCGTGCACAAAGCAGGAGGAGAGCCCCCATCCTTCTGACAAGACTCCGCTTTCTTGTATTTTCTCAGCTACGTCTGCCTCAGCCCACCATGGATACCTCACCGAGCATATGGCCGTCAGGTGCCGACGCTGTATATCTTAACAAGCAGCAGTCAGCACAAGGCCCAGAAAGTGGACATCTTCACTGTCCAAAGAATTAGGGAGCAGTCCTATTCTGAATTTGTCTGATTTAACTGTAAAGCCAGTGTAAATGTCAGTTAATTCCACGATCAAAAACACAGAAATGGGGACTGCCCTGGTAGCGCAGTGGTTAAGAATCCGCCTCCCAATGCAGGGGACACGGGCTCGAGCCCTGGTCCAGGAAGATCCCACACGCCGCAGAGCAACTAAGCCCATGCGCCACAACTCCTGAGCCTGAGCTCTAGAGCCCACATGCTGCAACTACTGAAGCCCACGTGTCTAGAGGCTGTGCTCTGCCACGAGAGAAGCCACCGCAATGAGAAGCCCGCGCACCACAACGAAGAGCAGCCCCCGCTCACCGCAGCTAGAGAAAGCCCGCGCGCAGCAACGAAGACTCAACACAGCCAAAAAAAAAAAAAAAACCACACACACACAGAAATGTCTGATTCCTGACCATAAATTGTGTGTCCACCTAATGAGAGTAGTGAGGTCCTACCACTTGTCCCCTCTCCCCTCCTGCTACTGGTACTGATGCTGTGAAGGAACAGGACACGGGGGTGCAACCATCAGAAGAAGACAGTCTTACCTGAAGCTCCGTTTCATAATCTGCTCTGTTTGAATAGCTATCTATCGATCGTTAACCTAAGTGCATTTTAACCAAAATTCACAAAACATCCATGTGCCCGTGTTGTTTTGCTTGGGAGATGTTAGAGTTCTAAACCCATCAGATGAGTTCACCATCTGAACCAAGAGACAGGCCCCTGCTGCTCAGGGCTACAGTAGCAGAGCAAGTGCTATGGCAAGGCCTCATCTAATCCTCACGGCAGCTGTAGTAGGTGGGCACCATTATTATACCCATTTTACAGATGGGGAACCTAGAGACCAGAGAGGTTCCTAGCTGGGTAGACTGGTTCCAGAGTCTGGGCTCTTAACTAATACACTGTCCCCCATCTCAATAATGGGCAGGAAAGCGTGGCTGTGTACCAGCTGTGGGCTTCTCATCGGGATGCTGGCTCTCAACAGTGTGGATGAGAAGGGACTCTGATGAGAGCACAGTTTATGAGACTTCGGGGAAGGGGGTTCTGCTAAAACGCTCATCTGGGATGTTATCCTTAACACAACCTCCTGTTCCGAAGTTTATGGGATCCCAGTGGTACTCACTGCAAAGCTAGGCGGCTTCACTTGTACCTTCACAAGTTTTCTCATTACACTGAAAAAACAACTCCTAAAACAGACGAAGACGGAGCAACCTCACCCTTAAAGTAAACAGAAGGCTCTTATTTTCTGGTTTACATCAAGGGCGACTGTAATAAAATCATTTTAAAAATAAAATAGGTATCAAGTGTATAGAACAGCACATGGTCAAGAGGTACTGGCTTAAAGAAGTGATTCACCAGTCAGTGGAACATGTTGGTGAGATCTAGGTTTCAAAACATCCCACTGTTGCCAAAAGCACAGACATTTCAGGCGATGGAAAATATTTAGGTTAGTGACACTACACCAACATTAAATGTGCCTTCAATACCACAGAGGAGATCTAGGAGGGACCAGAGGGCCTACTAGTGGCCTTGGCACCAAAATGAGAAGCTGGAGTATTTCAAGGCCACCTGGCTGTGCTGATATGGCAGGATCCCTACCTGCGGGCCCTGGAGAGCCAAGGTTTGAGGCCCTCAGAGCACCGTGAGGTCATCACTGCCACAGGATGACACCTTGCACCAATTTTATAAAAATACATTAATCAAGTCACTTAAATAATTTCCATTACAAAATTATTTCCATCAGGCATGTTAACGCTAAGAGCTTACAAAACACCAAATCAGTTTCAACTCACACAGTAGGTACTGGCGTTTCTTGTGCTTATTTTTAAGTGGTAACTGTTGTCAATTTCAACCTCAATTACCTGTCACACTATCCCAGAGGCTGAAAATGTACAGGTTAGTACACAATTATAAATGTTCCCTTCTGACAAGCCATCAATATTTTCCCAACATAATGACAATGCAAAATGGAGCCCTTGAAATGTGTCACATAAGGTGAAACAAAAATCTATATTCCATTACTGGAAAAGTGAAATAAATATACCAAACAGTCTCTCTCTTAGAGTTTGTGTTCCAAATGACGATTAACTACATTCAAGACCATTCCTCCGAAGGAAAGGGACAAGTGTGTGCCCTTGAGAGGCCATGGAGAGGTATGTGAGAGGTATGTGTGAATATCACCGGACCCCAAAGCCTGGGGATGATCACAATAGCTCCAGTGAAACCCTAACACAGCCCTCGGGCATTTCTCATTGTGCGCACCGGGCCAGAGATGCCAGCACTGAAGTGGACACCAGGCTTAGCTTTCCTCACAAAATAAACAAGAGGCAATTTCTCAAAGAACACATCCATTCAAGAAATACCACAGACTTTTGATCTTTAGGTTAGAATTCCACTCGAAGGATATGATCTGAATCTTACTACGTACTGATGCCCACAGAGGTCACTGTGCAAGAGCTAGGCTCGGACTCTGTGCGTTTCACATCAAAGCTGCACGGAGGAGGGAGACTATGTGGGGAGCACATCACCAGAAGTAAGGGGTGCTGGCACGTAAAGCTGGGGTCGTGAAGGCTCTTTAGGAAAGGTATATCAGAAAGGACGGGCGATTCTTGGAAGGTAAAATGACCCGTGTGTAATATAGGAGCTATACATTAAAGCAGCGCTTTTTAAACTGTGAGTTGCAATCCCACTAGTAGTTCACAAGAAGCATTAAAACAAACTAGATATAATGGAATAAAAAATATTAGAGCCTCACATGAAATGTAAGTAAGTACTGTTTCGAGGAATTTCTTTCAATTACATACACAGGTGAGTGCGTGTACTAAGTTGTGATGTCAAATTAATTTCTTTTTGCGTGTCACCATCATGAGTTTAAAAGCCACTTAACTCCAGCAAATGATAACCATCCAGTGCTACCCATGTCCTAGAAAGCATTAAGGAGCAACTTCCAAGTAAATTATATCGAGAATTTCTCAAGACAAATGGAAGAGAAGTACCAGAGGCATTAGAACGTAAGCCACAGAAAAAGAATTTAAGAGTAAGGACATGGAATGATTACATCTTCATGTATTACAAATCAAGGTAAATCTCCCAACTCTAAACAGAGAGACAGAAGAATAACCTTTGCTTTGCTGCTAAACCAGTAACTGCTTCTTCCTTGCGAGGCACGCAGCCCACACTCGGGCACCAGCACCGACCAGACAGGGGAAACGGGTTCTATTTTTAGAGTGACTTTGGAAGCATGCACTCTGAATTATCTAAATAATGAATGGCTTGAGAAACTTTTGCAAAAGCTTTTAGACAAAATGTTATAAATATAGTGACTCTTCAACAGTCTACTGTCTGGAGAGTCACCTGGGTGTCGAGATGCACTTAGTTTTAGGTGCTGTCTCATTCCTCAAGAGAGCATGAAGGCAGCTTTACCATCACACACGAAAGGACGGAGGAATATTCTTTTTCTCCGTCCATACACTCCAGCCTGTCCTCCGACAGCGGAGCTGCTGCCGTTCAGGAGGAGAGCATGAGTTTGGCCTCCACCCACACCACCCATCGCATAATCCAACGTCTTACCACCTGGTGCCTCTGGCTTTTCAAGGTGAATTGTTTCAAAACGCAATGTCAAAATTACCTTAATGAAACAGCCAAGTGGAATTCCACTAAAAATAAAGAAAAAGGTCCAGTGATGACATCCTCTGAACGCACACGCTCTTACCAAAATCCACTTGGGTAAGCGCCAGAACACGAAACCCAGACAAAATTCAGATACTTTTTTTGCAAAACACAAAGAGCTTGCACTCCGCCAGCCTCTCTGCCATTTCGTTTAGAGGTTAGGGCTGAAACCTCCCATTCACTGAAACGGAATAAGGTGTGTCCTGGAGACACCGGCTGTTATTTCTAACAACAAATAAGACCTCCCTGTCAACAAGATGTCAGAGCAAACTCAAAGGACAGTTACAGGCTCTGTAAAATCACGCTGGGTAGGCGGGCGGAATGAAACCATGCTGGCTGGATGTGTGATCATGAAGGCCTCTATTTTAAGGGACACTTGGCTTGAAATACAGAAGACAAAACAGAAGGGGTAGACAGAGCAGAGAACCGTCCTGCTGGCAAAGGCTACGGTAGCTCGGCAGTAGCCGCCAGGGTTTAACCAGGAGCATAACTAGACCAGTTCAAACTGGGCTGTGAGAAGCCAGCGCTCTTCAGGTTCCAGGGGAGTCCCCACTGCTCCAGGTGTCCTGCTACCACCTCAGGGATGAGGTGCGCTTGACGCCACCTCCTCCCTCCGGGTGGGTGGAGGAAGCTCCAGGGCACAGTCCAGACCTCTCTCCCCTCCAAATGTAAGCATCTTCCAGGCCAGGGGTCAACTGAGGGCCACAGGAATTACAGCCTTCTGCCAAGCTTGATACTCTGAACTTAAGATCCAATGCAAACACTGGGCAAGAGATTTGGGAACCAGACTCACAAAATGGGAGCCGCACTGCTGAGGTCACTGGCTTCTTCAGGCAGGGGGTCACCCATAGGCAGATGATGCTACACTGTGTCCGGCCTGAAAGGCACAGAGACTAGGTGCCCTCACCTCCTAGGGGCGGAAGCTAACTGGCACTGCACTAGATAGAGACATGTAACACGAGCCACATCTAGAACTTGAAAATTTCTAAGTCCCACAAAAAAAATAAACAGGCGAAATTAATTCTAAGAATATATTTTAGTTGACCCAATATAGCCAAAATATTCATTCCAACATGTAATCAATATGCAAATTATTACTAAAAGTGTCTTACATTCTTATTTTTGTGCTAAGTCTTTGAAATCTGGTGTGTGCTTCTCGCCTACAGCACACCTCGCTTTGGACCACTTGCGTTTCAAGTGCTGGATAGCCACAGGTGGTGGGTATCTCTGTACAGACACTGACCATGACTGCCACATCTCAGAGGCATGAACAGAATGCTGCAGGGATACAGCGGGGGGAAGTGACTAATTCTGTCCAGGGTCAAGGGCAGGCATGACTTTACGAAGGATGAAGTCTTCACGCAGGGTCATTTCTTCTCTGGAGAAGTTTTACGATCAATTTTTCTGCAAGCAATTTTAATGATAGATTAAATGTATAAAGAACGAAAGAAAGTAAAGATACCTCTAGATTCTGTTGTTTATCTGTGAACTCAGCTACCAATAAATAGACTTTAATAATCTGAATGAAATGATCCACACCAGACACGTTTAGTAACCAGAGCAGGGTAAAAGAATGATCGAAGGATGGGGAAAAGGGCACCTAGGGACACCATGGGTTCAAAGTCATTTTTATAGTTTGATTTCATTAACAGGTTTACTGCTAAAAGCTCTTCCTCACACTTCAAGGCATTTGAGACTAGCAGCCCATCTCCTTGTCTCGCTGGACAGTAGTTTGGGTGTGCGGAATATCGTCCTCAAGCAAAAACAGATCACGTGTAACATAAATGCAGTATGGTATCATTCTTGGAATTTTAATGAGTGATGACTCCGAGCTACAAGAGGTACTAGAGGTACTGGAGCTACAAGAGGATGCTGACTGACTTTTCAGAGGAGCTTTGGCATCCCAGGTAGGTCCTGATAAGTCTTTTTCTGCAATGGCTGTGTTTTGGCTGAAACCACATCTCTGGCCAATGGCCTCTATCAAAGTTTGCTGGGGGGAGAGCTCCATCCAGCCATACTCTGGTAAGAACCTCAAGACCGCAAAGAATAATAAGCTTACGAGCAGCTCACCAATCGTGTCTCAGAAACCTGTTATTAGCAGGTTAAGAAACTTGCCCAGGGTGACTGAGTTAGTGAACAGCCGCCACAATGAGAACGCAGGCAGGCTGGCTCCAGGGTCCATGCTGTCAGCACCACAGAGTAACGTCACACTCCATGGACTTCAAAACGAACATTAACAGGCTCCCCCTACCCACAGAAGACTCCGATGTGCTGCTGACCCCACCTCCACATCCCCTCAGGTGACACTCGCCAGATACAGTTCTTGCAATCTGTAAACTCCCATGGAACATAATCTCAGCACTGTCTGTCCTGTGCATATTCTTACATGTGTCCTTCTTTCCTTACCTGTATATTAATACAAAAATGAAATGAGTGAAGTATACGTTTGAAAGAGAAATGAAATGGAGCTAAAGACTTCTTATTCTTTGATTAATCCCCTCCCCCTGCCCCAATATCTTTTAAAGCTGAGCTCTTCAAACTGCAGCAGGCAGACCTCGGAGGATAAACAAAGACTTTCCAGGGAACTTGGGCATGCGAAGTTTTAAAGAAATCATTTTCTAGACCCCTCCGTAGGTCCTCTTCCCTAAGCTCGATGTGCCTGAGAACAGAGTCTGTCTTCTGCTCCCTCGCCTTTCCTAAATCACAACCCCCTTCTCCCACTTTCCAGAGAAAGGTGTACTTCTCACCCTTCCTAATCTCACCACAGTGCAGTTTTCTGGGTACAGTTTGAAAAGGCACAGCTCCCGAGCTGAGGGGACACGAGACAGACTCTTACTTCCCCTGGACGACAGGCTCATGGAATGACAATGTCTTGCATATTTACCATCCATCCAACTAATTTTGTTATTTATTTGATTTAAAAAATGAGGTCAGATTTTTAAATGACAGGAAATAAGCCTGATATGGCTGACGTGTTTTTAGCAATAAGGACTGATTTGGTTTAATTCAATTTCATGGCAGATATTTTCCATAAAATGAGCTGTATCTGCGATCACAAGATAAAAAAGAACCAAAATACTGGATATGTTATGAAATATATTTAAAGCACACACAAAATACTCAATACATTAAAAATTACATCTTTTGCAACTATTGGACTAATAACTTATCAAGTTACTGATAAATTAGAGATGTCATCTTAAAAAAATGTGTGAGAAATGGTTCTTCCAAATTCTTTATAAGGTTTACTGAGCAGAGACGTTTGGAGACCAGAGTTTAAAGCACACAATCGATCATCAAGTCAGGTCATTAACTGGGTTGTTATTAAAAAGTTTCCCTCAAAACTCATTAAATATTTAAAGCTTCCTCCTCCAAGGGACAGGGCTGCAGCCATGAAAAGGAAAGGCTTCCCCTTTCCACATACTACGCTGGTGAGAAAAACAGCCTGGAGAGGAAACCTTCAAAGCTTTGTGAAAAATTAAGCAAATGATTCCATGCACCTTCAGACTACACCATTTAAAATAAGGAATTTGAAGGACGAAGAGGAATGTCAGTTTCAGATTCCAGCAGGTGCAAATTTAAGAGCAGCAGCGAGTGGGTCCTCTTCCACTCCAGCGCCTACGAAGGACACCCTGGGAAACAATGGCCCAACACCTCCTCCTTCTCGGCTCTTTAGGACAGATCAACATCCACGGGTACCTGAGCGCAATTCTTCTGAACAGAAGCAGCAGGACTCAAGTGTGGAGGTAACCAGGGGCTCCTGGCCTGGCTGGACGTTACGATCTCCTGGGAAGCTCTCAAAGCGCTGCTCTACCCAGGCCTCACCTGAGACAATTAAATTTCTGGTAGAGAGGCCCAGACCCATGTGTGTTTTAGAAGCTCTCCAGTTCATGCTTATCTGAGGCCCGGGTTGACAACCAGTGAGTAAACCCTCTCGGTTTTCCTTCTTCACGAAAGAGCAACTGTGACTACCTGTTAAACTGGTAGAATTATACTGATTAGCAAACTAATATTAAATCGCAGCCTCTAAAGGTATAAAAGAGTTCGTGTTCCCTGCGTCCCAACCCCAGAGCTCCCCTCCTTTGTGCCTCTACTGTCCTCCCAGAGGAGAACTAGCTGGACCCATTTACACGTGTTGGTAAAAATAACTGCCCGGGCCCGGAATGTGGATGAGATGGGGGAGGGGGACGATTTCTGGCCACCCCTGTTTGGAACCCTAGCCCTCTGGCCTGATAGGGCTGAGATATTAATAGGACTGAGACTCACAGGTGCACAGACAAAGCACAGAGATTTCACTGGTCATGGCCAAGGGCTATCTGCTTGCCATTCTAATACCAGGGCTAAAAAGACAAATCCCATTTCAAAATAGAATCAGAGAATGTGGTCTTCAGGAGGGACCTCAAAAGTCATTCAGTGCAAAATATCTGAGACTCCTCTCTCTGTCCATCCTTCAAGTGGGTGCTCACCCCGCCTAGTTTTAAGCACCATCAGTGATGGGGAGCTCACTACCTACTGGGTCAGGAGAAAGGGTATAGGCTTTGGACGCATATACGCCTAGTTTAAAAGTCCCATGTCTATCTAGAAACAGCTGAATAGCTAGAGGCAAGTTTCTTAATCACCACCAAAGGTTGATCATCTCGTCTGTAAAACGGGGATAGAAACAACTTTATTTTGCACGGTCACTGGGTATTAAATGGGACAACTGGATTCAATAAGCATAATTCCTAACCCAGGGCTTTTTACCCTCAGCACCACTGGCATCTGGGGCTAGATAATACTTTGTTGCAGGGGACCGTCTATGCTACGCATTATAGGGTTTTAGAAACATCCGGCTTTTATCCACAACATGCAAAAGCAACCCCTGCCCCTCAGTTATGATAACCAAAAATAGCTCCAAATACTGTCAGATGTCTTGTGGGGGGGGGGGGGTCGGGGGTGGGACGAAACTGCCCCCAGTTGAGAACCGCTGTCCTAATCCACTTCCCCCCCTGTACTCCGTAAGGCGTTCATGGCATCTTTGGGCAATTCTGTAAGAATGTTCTCGTGATCTGGTGTTCGTTTTTCTTTCCCTCCCACCCCCCGAAGCACCAGGGAAGAAGGAAGCGTAAGTTAAGTTTCTGCACCTCGAAAGTGGCAAAGCTGAGACCTGAACAAGAGTCCCCCTGACTGCAGCACTTAACATTTGTTTCTACAATACCACGTTCTCTTCAGGGCTAGCTAATCTCTCACAGGGGGATGTGAGTGGCTTAATCGCTCATTTGAAGAAAGTTCCGTCCTTACCAGTTCTAGCTGGTTTCCCTCTCCCCCTCCCCCCACCCTGCGAGCAAAGCTTCATGCACTGGACGATTTCCTAATTAATGTGTAAAACAGAGAGTGGGACAGAATTCACTAGATGGCTGCCAGGAAAATCCCTGAGAAGCTGAGACTGGTGGCTGAGCTCCTTCTCCGAGTGAGCTGTGTTTAAGATCAACAGCAAGAGCTATGCAGTTATCAGGAAGGAACTGAAGCTCTGGGCCAAAAGCGTTTCCAGAACAAGGAACCGCGCTGTAAAGAGCTATAACTGAAAGCAGACAGTTGGGCTGGCGTCCAAGCCAGGAAGGCCCAGGAACATGGGAGAGAGAATGTGCGCGTACTTTAGATAAAAATCACAGGGGAGAAAAATGCCCCCAATACTCCCTTCCATGTCGCATCAAAAGTCTTGAACAATCAAACCAACGAAGACGGGAGTTAGCATCACGGGCACCAAACCTTAAGTCTTCAACTGATGTCTCGAAACACAAGGCAAACCTGGGAGAAGAAAGCTGTGACTTTTTCTGAGAATCGCGGGGCACTAACACTCAAATGCCCACATGCGGTGCAAGAAGTGGTCGAATATCCATGTTATTTGTGAACCCCACTAGCACTGGAACCAGGATGAGGCCAGCGAGGCCCCGAGAGCAGAGCTGCTTATGCTGATTTAAGTGCTTACTTAAATGCTGAACTCCAGATGCCTCTCTTGCTCCCCCTCAGTCCTTGCCCTGAAGCCCACCTTTGTTGCCATGTATGCCCTGCACCAATGACTCAAAGGAAGGGGAGGTACCGCCTTTGAGAAGCACACGGCCTAGATGCACGGGTTCTGAATTACAGGCATGGACGTGAAGTGCGCCAGGGAAAAGAATCCCAGAGGTTGGCCCCTTGGGTGCTAGTCCTGGCTCAGGAACCAACGAGCTGCATGACCCTGGGCACTAAGCCTTCCCTGCACCAGGTTCCTCATCTGGAAAATGGGGCAAGGACCACCTGTACTTCCTGTTTCATAAACCATCACACACCTCAAACGTCAGTGTGTGTGGAAGCTACTGTGAATGTGATTAAGCTGCCCTATTAATGAATACTTCGAGAGTTGAGAAATGGGAGGAGGCGGGAGGATCCCTGCCGATAACCAGCCAACTGTAAAGCACACGGCTTTTTTAGAAACTCGATGGTTCAATCAGTCTGGTCGTCAATCAGAAAACTTCTTGTATTGCCAAGAGCTCAGCACAGACAGTCTGAGAAACCCTGTTCCATCCTGAGGGCAACCCACACGAAAGAGCCTTAAAAATGAAATGAACTGTTGTAAAGTTCATTATCCCTTAAAGAATAAATACATGAAAATGGAATGTAATGTCAAGGACTGAAGGAAGACTAAATAAGCATAAAAAGGTTAGTCTAAGCTTCGAAACGACTTCTTTTTTTTTTTAAAGATGATCTGCAGTGAGGCTATTCAACAACTTTTAAGAAGCTACACAAAAGAATCCATTTATGTATATGTTGGTTGTGTGGAACATGAAAGCTATAATCCTAAAGAAAACTGTATCATAAATAGTGATCCCAAGGCTAGACTACAAAGGCTCAGGACATCTATGAAGTGACCGGAGCGTGAAGCAGCACTCACCTGGGGGCTTCAATTACCCTCTGCCTCCACCCTGAGCTTCTCGGCTAACATCCCTCACTAGCTGGGGCGACATGGGGCCAGGATGAGCCCCTATCGACATCATCCCACTGTCACCCCTCCAACTTGCACACTGGTGGGCACTTCGTAAGGCACCTGCAGGGAATGGCAGGGCGTGGGGGCAGTGACTCTGACAGCAGAGGTGAGTCACCTCCGGAGCTGGGTTTGGGGCCAGGGCAACAGTCTAGGTCATCTGTTAATGAGAACTCTGCATTACCCTCCATCATATTTCCATGGCTTATTTTAATAGGAGTTAAAATTTCCCTACAAAAATCTTTAAGTAAAACTAAGGTCATTACTTTACCTTGGGATGTGCAGGTACCAGCTTGAAAAAGCATAGGCTGCATCAGTGACTGCAGGGACCCAGGCACAACTGGGGAGCACTGCTCTCTCTCTGACCTCGAGCGAGCTACTTAGCTACTGGAGTTGTGAAAACAATACGTGCAAAACTGGCACCAGACACTGAATAAAGGAGATGCCTGACAAGTAAGTTAAACCGTTGTTATTCTACAGTATACTTCCTTTCCCAGAAAGAAAACCAGGAAGTCACAAATTGGAGACTGCCTTTATGAGCTGGTCTACGTGTTTATAGCCATAAACTGTACAGAGGTCTATACAAAAAAGGCACATAAAAATATAATTACATTCCCATGTAATTCTTAACCTTCTCATTGATCAGAGCATCCGACTGCATCAAAATTAAACTTCTAGTGACCACCTTCCTGGGCCAAACATTAATTACTGGAACACTGAAGTGGGTGTCAATCTACAGCAATGGCCCCGGGAATTTGAACGCTCTCAGGTAAACAGATATAAGGTAAACACTTAAATGAGCTTTAAACTGTCATTCTTTTTTATTTTTTTAATGAATGAATTAATTAATTTTTGGCTGCGTTGGGTCTGTTGCTGCACGCGGGCTTTCTCTAGTTGCGGCGAGCGGGGGCTAACTCTTTGTTGCGGTACATGGGCTTCTCATTGCGGTGGCTCCTCTTGTTGCAGAGCTCGGGCTCTAGGCACACGGGCTTCAGCAGTTGCGGCACGTGGGCTCAGCAGTTGTGGCTCGTGGGTTCTAGAGAGCAGGCTCAGTAGTTGTGGCGCATGGGCTTAGTTGCTCCGCGGCATGTGGGATCTTCCCAGATCAGGGCTCGAACCCGTGTCCCCTGCATTGGCAAGTGGATTCTTAACCACTGCGCCACCAGGGGATTCTCCAAATTGTCATTATTTTATCTATTTTCTTACTTGAGTTTTTCTCCATACTTCAAAGGAAAAAGTATTGAAGGAGTTACCTGGGGCCCTAACTCATCATGGATCTAAGGAGAATTCTTAGATTTCTATGCCTTATTATCTCCATTATAAACTACAGTAATTCTAAGGCTCTTTATGTGTGTACAAGTCCCAGAACTTAACAAGATAAACTTACTGTACCAGTCTGTCTTGTCTTTAGTGACAATTTTGGATAAAATATTAACTTGAAAGTTTCTATAGTAATCTGTAAATCAAGCAATATGCACCTACTTTCAATTTAGAAACTGACAGAAAAACCTAGAACAGTAGAGAGAGTGGCACATGGCGCAAACCCTGCCCACTGGAACCTCACACTGCATCATGGTGGAGCCCCTCCCACCCAGCAGAGCCCAAAATACACTGGAATTCAATCGTGTTTATTACACTGAGTGGAGCAGGGGCTGTTTTGACTACCACGTCCAAAGAAACTACAAGCATGACTTCTTCCACAGACCGAATTCTTTTCTTCTCCTTCTGGCATGACTCTGAGGACCAGACACCTGTGCACGGCAGCACTGAGAGAGGGTGGCAGTGGCTCTGTCTCTGACTTTCACTCTACTCCCAGCCCTGCATCTTATTTTGATGGTGACTTGATGCAGTTACTTAATCTCTCTAAGCCTCAGTTTCCTCATCTGCAAAGTGGGGATGATAATAGCAACACTGAGATGTGGTGTGCGAACCAGCAGTAACTTTCATACGGAAAGAGCCCAGAGAGTGTTAGCTGCATCAGGACCAATAGACGGAAGTGGGTATTAAACCCGAAAATATTTTTTCAGGTACAAAGCGCAGCAAAAACTTATTTTAAGCTGGGGGTAGTAACCCTCCCGAATGTGTGCATGACACAATGCCTTGAAGCTGTAAAGCAACAACGGTTAGCACACATGGGACACTCACTCTGTGCCCAGCACATTGTAAGTGCTTCACGTAACTCACCTCCCTCTATCCTCCCGACAAGCACATTACGGACACGCAGACTAAAGCATGGAAAGGCTAAGTAATCTGTCCAAGGTCAGACAGCTGGTAAGTAGCTCAGCCCAGATCTGAACTCTCACCCAACACGTACAGTCTCTGAAGAGTCACGCAGGCTTAGCTGCCTGTATTCACAGTAAAATCCCCAATTCTTATGTCCTTTGTTTTCTTGCTGGATAAAAAACTCTTCTTACCCAGGCACTAGCTCATCTTTGCCTGTTCCTTCAGGAGCCCGTGGGACATGTGGCAGGTCATTAAGGGACCCACTTAATTACATTTTGAGAATAAATTACAAACTTGAGCCTTACTTTGGATGCCATTCTGAGAAAAACTGAGAAGAGTTACAACTATGACTCTTAAAATCGTATGAACGCCAGAGAGTCTTTTCTAAGCTCTCCACCACCCTCATCCCAATTCATCTCCAAGAAGGGCCAGTGGAGGCAAGGGGACTGCTTTTCTAAGCAATGTATTTATGAAATACGTATAACCTAATTATAACTGTTTCAGACCCTGTCTGTTAAAAGCTGTCCACGTTTTCTCTACCCACCCAGAGAAAACAATCTCGGGCGTTTCAAAGCCACAGTAATGGAGACTAGCTTTACAGTTAAATTTTCAAAAAGAAAACAAAATATATCCAATTTATACAAAGGCACTGGAAAATGTTTTTGATTCACTAGTACATATTGTGTTTTTCTTTTTAGGCATCAATGTGTCAAAAAAAAATCTTGGTATCTTGCAGTCAAGAAATCTAACAGCTTTTCATATCAGTCTATGCCTCTCTCCCCGCAAAGGGGACAAAAAATGGTAACTGAACAAAGGCACTGAAGTGGCACCTTCCCCAGTCGCTTATCATGCAGGGTGCACACGCTGCATGAACCATCAGCGCCTCTGTGTGGGAGGAATCTTTTTATTCTGAAAATTCAGGTAAGAACTTTAATAAAATAGAATGATCAACTCCAGAACGACTTTGTTCAAAACAGACCAAACTGTGCCCAGCCACATGCTTTCTTCAACCTGATCACGCACGGGGGGGGGGGATGCATGTGCGCACACACGCATTTTAGAAGCAAAAGTACACGCACACCTTCCAGAGACTTGATTAAAGATAATGTTTAGAAGACAACTGTCATGGCTATCTAATCTGCAATCATGGTACGAATCACTCTTCGACAAAGGCTGCAACGGAACCACTTACTTATTTAATTTTGATTTTTACTGGAAGGAACATGCTACGTTGCAATTCAAGAAGCCCGGGGAACAAAAATACGGGGAGACGTTGTCATATAAAATGTAATTTAGGGACTTCCCTGGCGGTCCAGTGGTTAAGACTTCACCTTCCAATGCAGGGGGTATGTGTTCGATCCCTGGTCAGGGAGCTAAGATCCCACATGCTTTGCAGTCAAAAAACCAAACACATAAACAACAGAAGCAATACTGTAACAAATTCAATAAAGACTTTAAAATGGTCCACATCAAACAAAAATCAAAAAAAACCAAAGTAATTCAGAAGCCTGGTTGACATCCAAGGTGAAACGGTATCCCAAGAAATGTTCCATTTGTCATCACGTGCCTGTTGGAAGGGACCAGGTGGGGCAGTGTTTGATTACTCAGGGCAGTGCGCTAATCAGAACCAGTAAACTCGCCCAGTCCACAGACATTTTTTGGAAAGGAAAAAAGGGGAGAGAGATGGAAAAGACAGACTTTAAGGACATGTTTTAAGCACTTTATATGCATTATCTCATTTAATCATCCTAATAACCCTGAGGGAGGTACCATCCTTAGCCCCGTTTTGAAGATGTGAGACCTGTGCTTTAGAAAAGTTCAGTGACCTGCTCATACCATCTGGTCCACTAAGCAGGGCCAGGATCCAGGTAGTGATGGACCCAGGATTCACACTCGGGCTTGGCTCATCTCTCCATGTTTTGTCTCTGTGGATCTAGTTAAGATAACCAGGGTCCCACAGATAAACTCAACAGCAGATAGCCCTGGACTCTTATCAAAATCATGAATTACAACTCAGAGACATGCAGCTTCTCTTAAAACATATATACAGAAAAGATAATCACTTTTCTTTTTAAAGGGATATTATCATAGTTTTCACCAAGATATGTGACATTCATGTAGACAGACTGAGCTAGGGCAAATTCCAATTACCCCAAATGACAGTACATGATACTGTAACAGATTGATTCTACTGTAAAGTTAAGTTTCCTAGATTTTATTCTTCTGTATCACTGATTCACAGAAGAGATTCTATTTGTGTTTGCTAGCACAGAGGCATTACCTTCAAGAATCTGAACTGCTATTATATTGGAGAAAGAGACACTGAAGCCTAGATAATGGCACCATCAAAGTACAACAGGAAAGAATAAGACACCCAGGAAGGCACACTTGCAGGAGGCAGCTCTTGGGAAAAGACCTGGAGACAGCAGAAAACAATGCAACGGGGAACGGTCAAGTGGTGAGTTGGACGTGATCATTTAAATCTCTCCTAGGTCTAATGTTCCAGCACACAGAGCCATCCATGCCAAGCACACAGGCTCAGGGCTGGAACAACCACTGTTGGTACCACTCCCTGGCTCTCTGGATCTAACCATTTTCTTATGACTCATTTTACACGTACGTCTTCCCTTCCAGCAAAACCACAAGCAGCCTCAGGACAGACACAGTCTTATACATCTTTGTATCTATCTCCCACTGTGCCTAGGAACAGCAACAACACATAGTACGTTCTCAATAACTGCTTGATTTAACTTCAAGAGTAAAACGACCCCTGCAGGATAGAATCTGAATCCTTTGGCTTTCTCTGTAAACTGTCCCAGGTGTTGAAAATGGGGTGTAGTAGTCTGAGTAATGGCTTACAAAGATATCAGGTCCTAAATTCCTGGAACTTGTAAATGTCAGCTTATCTAAAAAATGATCTTTGCGGATATGACCAAGTTAAGGGTCCTGCGATGGGCAGATTATCCGGGATTATCCAGGCAGGCACTAAATGGAATTACAAGTATCCTTATAGGAGAAGTACAGAGGGAGACTGAAGACAAAAGAGGAGGTGGCAATGTGACCTTGGAGGCAGAGACTGGAGTCATGTGGCCACAACTTAAGGGATGCCACGTCCACCAGAAGCTGGACGTGGTAAAGGACTGATTCTCTCCTCGAGCCTCTGGAGGGGCACAGACCTGCTGACATCTTGATTTTAGCCCAGTGATTCCGATTCTGAACTTCCGGCCTCCAGAACTGTGAGAGAATTCATCTCTGCGTTTTTAGGCTAAGTCTGCAAGTAAGTTGTTACAGCAGCCACAGGAAATTCATACATGGGCAAAGACCAGTCCAAAAACCTGTTTTAGGAGAAGAGAACCGGAGGGCTAGGAGGATGCCTCACCCTTGGACCGACAGGGATGTTTTCTGTGAAACTAGCAGAGACTGAATTGCCAGAGGAATCCTGTTTGAACCCAAAGAACTTCCTGACCAACAGCCCTGTGAGGTTCCATTCAAACCTTTATCCTGGGCACCACCAGAAATAAAAATGCTATTCATGGGCCAAACTCAGATTCCATGAGAGCGATCAGGGGACCACCGAAGGTTGCCCCCCAACATTATTTTACAACTGACTCATTAATCGGGTTGAGATGCACACACAATACATTTCCCCTGCCCTGCCCAATGCTTCCGGTCTGTGCTCACACACCAGGAGGTGCTTTCTTCCTGGAAACACGAAGACGACACAGGCAAAAAGGAAATACCTTTCTTTTCCAAACCCCTTCAAAGTCTGCTTAAAACAACTATTTCCCCCCATAAAACCTAAAGGATTCTGAAGAGAACCTCTACTACCTGCCAGTAATTTCCTGTCTCAACATCCAAAATCCTCCTCCATTTTTATGCGCCTGCCCTGAGAGCCCAGGCACAGCTTGGCTGATTGTACATCTATTTACACACACGTCTGCTGCAATCGTCTTTCTTCACAGTGTTACACAAAAGCGCGACGCAAAATGCTGTAATATCCCTCACTATTCTGAGTTCATTAAACTGTGGTTTCTGAGGCCACACGATTAAGTGAGATATTTAAAATACTGAAGTACTTAAATTTTATTTGAACTACGGTTTCTTTTAAAATAAAGCTCCACTGGCCATCCGAATGCTTGAAGGTTTTGTTGTGGCTGCTTTTACTGCTGTAGTTTTAATACTATTTAATAATTAGTTTAAAACGGAAGACAAGTACACAGTGTGAAACCTCTCAACTGCTTTTACCTCCGACCTCAAAAGTTGAAAGGAAGAATGGAAGCTGGTCGGGCAGTTTAATCCAATGTCTCGCGATGAGAATAAACCTAAGAAAGTCCAGCACTTGTGGCACAGAAAGCGCGTGCCGGCAGCTGCTAGTTTTTGACAGAGCAACCGTTTCTGTTCATTTCAGAACTGCCATATTTTTATTTAGCCACTTGCTAAGAAATCTGTGTCAACAGCTGCTTGGTTGAAAATAAAAGACTATCAACTCTACTTCCATTTCTTTAAAAAAGCAGGGAGATAAAAAAAATTCAAGAAGTTGAATTTGGAGCCATTCAGTGAAAGTGCTTTTTCCCCCCCCAATCCCAGATGCAACTTGTTCTTAAAAAAAGGTGAAACCAAAATGAACCCACGTCAAACCAAATTCAACAGGCTTGGTAAGACATCCCACCGAGGATTACAAAAGCTTCCTGGCTATCCTGGTTATTTAAATTAAATGAGAAAATATTACCAGACGGTGGAAGGAAGGAGAATCCTTCAGTTTATTTTGGGAAAAAGCAGGAAGTGTGGTGTGCATTGCCAAGATATTGATTCATGATCAGATTTCCCACGTGCTAATGTGAAGGTTGGTATAAAGGTTACAAAGGTCGGTAGAACACAATTAGTACATGAAATATTTCCTAATACCCAAACCCTTACTCAGAGTAAGGAGATCTTATAAACAAATCCTGAGAACCCATTATTACACATCAGAGAATACATGAGTCAGAAGCAATAAGATGTTTTGCGAAGACTAGGTTATGTTAATTAAAACTTTAAATAAATAACGGCATAAATAAAAAGCAGTTTATCATTACATGATCAGAGCACACAGCTGATGTATGCTTAAAAAGTAAGAGCTCTATTGTACACAACCTGGGTTACTAAAATTACTGTGCTTTCTAATGACATCTAAGCACACAATAATAACCCCATATCAACAGCTGACACCTTCTTACTATTCCAAAGGGGTATTTATTACTCTTTTAAGATAATTTGTTTTTTTAAATTAAAACCCAGCTAGGCTGGTGCATTAACTACACTGGCACTGCTTCTGCCAGGAACAGAACAAGCCATTTCTCATCTTAGCTTCATAAAATAATTTTATTACGAAACATGATTCAACAGTTAAGGAAGAATCCAAGGATGCAATTACCCCCGCGAATGAAAAACAAACCCATGCACAGCATGTACCAGGTAACCATCAACTAATTTTTCTCTGGCTAAGTACAATTTTTCTTGTCTTGTTTGACAAGTTTGTCTGAACCACTAGTCTCAAATTCCTGGACATCACCCAGTTGGATATGAAATAACCCAGCAAAATGATTTCAGAGAAAAATATTACTTTAGGTACACCCTTCTCCAAAGTCAGTGTTACCTTCAGGCTCCCAATACACTAAACTTATAAAAGAGAATAAAAAATTACACGAGGATCAATTCCTTTGTTTTTAAGATAAATGTTCTATGGGTCAAAAGATCTCACTTTTCAGAGTAAATTTTATTGGGTTGGCCAAAAAGTTCGTTCGGATTTTTCTGTTAACAGCGTGCCAAAAACCCGAACGAACTTTTTGGCCAACCCAACATTTTAAGCATTCATTTACTAAGTACATTGTATGTAATCTAAGCATGCAAAGGATATTAATAATGGTGAACTAACACTCCATACACTTGTTTGTACTAAAAACTAACATGATAAATTCATTCAATACTTAGTGAGCATTTAATCAGATATAAAGCACTATACTAGACAATAAGGGTATAAGAAAATGCATAAAAAAATCCTTGACCTCATAAGAGCTTAGAGAAACGGATGTAAAGGGAGAAATATATATAGAAATATCTATGACTGCAAGATAGAGTGTAATACGAGCCACAAGCAAGGCAAGAATAAAGCACTGACTTGGGTGGGGATGGCCCACGGGGCGCTGAGGGGTGAGGCGCCCGGGGAGAAGAGAGCAGGAGGGAGGCCCCGTCTCAGGCAGAGCCAGAGGAGGGTTCTGCAGATCGGGGAAAACCCAGGAGAGCCCAAGGGAAAGTGCTACCTCCAGGCACGGTGACCTGACGGTGGAAGGCCTGGAGCACCAAAGGCATCTGGAGTCCAACTGGAGGGAAATGGGGAGTCACCGAGGCAGCAGTGAGAAGGCAGGACGAGGTTCAGAAAATCACTCAAGGGCAGCTCATCTGAGGAGTCCCGGCGGACCCTTGGAACCGAGGGGGATACACTCCTCAGTTTAATTTTCTGTGTGCCTTCACGGGTGAAAGCCACCGGGTTCACTGGTCGGCACCCAGCAACTACGAGTTCCAGCTCTAACTCCGCTTTAGAGCTGTGAACTGAGGTGCCTCTGGTGAACCCCCAGACCTGTGATCTTTCATGTTACTTTCTGCACTTGGAGATGATAGGCAATTCACGGCTACACGGCTTACTCACTCTAGCTTCTCAAACTGGTTATATCCCAGGTAAGAGAAGACAACTTGGATTGCTTCGTTCTAAATAAGCAGGTCGCGTGCGTGCACGCGTGCGTGTGTGCGTGCGTGCTGTGGTTTGAAGGAGAGGAGGGAAGGGGAAAATTAAATACATTTTAATTTTATTATTTATTTAATTGTTCACCGTATCCACGGGGGCAAAAAAAACCCCTGAAAATTCTTGTTTCACTTACCAACGATCATTTGCGGCACTTTTTGTTTGGTCCTTAGTTTCACCCAGCTACGCTCTAGCTTTAAAAATGGATATATCAAATTAGCTTACCGGAAAATACCAAACAGAAATGAGTGCTGCCCTTCTTAGGCAAGGATTCTACCACGGGTCAGATTCCATGCATTGTATGCCAATTAAGTTGGTACAGTGGGAAAATGAACCAGATCCATTATTCTCAGGGCTCAGGAAATAGCCACTTGCCATGGACTTAGACAAATTAAATCAGTCCATTTAAACCTGAAAAACATGGTGCTGGATTTATTATACCACACTCTCATTAACTGATTTTAATATGAGAATGTTACTCACCAATTGCAAAAACCGCTCAGCACTGAGCAGTTCTCTCTCCTTCCTCGACACAGAGAAGACTACGTTTCTGCCTCAGGCAGAGCCATATTACTAGTTTTGGCCAGTGCACTCTGAGAAGAGGTGACAAGTGGCACCTCCGAGTTGGGCTCCTGTGCAGCCTCCTGTCTGTCTGGGTCTCCGAGTGACCACGTGGATGGGCATGCCTGCTGACCCATGTTGGCATGTAGCATGAGTGAGAAATAACTTGTAGTGTGTTAAGCCAGTAAGATTTGGGGGTATCCTAATATACCTCTCTTTTTCAAGGACCATCACCACCAGTGTGTTTCTCAGTGGACATCCAGTGGAAAAACAGGGTGCCACTTTGTGGGCAAGGGACAAGTCTCCATGGGACAGAATATTACATGTCTGCACAAACAAACAGTTTTTCATCAAAGAGAAACTGGCTACAATTCTGCTCCACATTCCAGCAGTGTTAATCCTGTGCTTCAAAGTCACATTAACATACTTTCTCGCTCTAAATTGTAAAAGACATTGCCGGGATTCTTTTCTCACACATCATTTCTAATAATGTTGCCTTAACATAAACACTATTTTCACATGCAACAAGATAAGGGATTATCTATCTATTTTTAGATGCTCTACCAGCTCTGAGCCTGGCCAAGGTTGTTTATATACATGTGGAGGAACCTCCAAGCTTTCATGCTGGTTATTGTTTCACATTTGCCAAGGGTGGGATTTCGTCAGCAATAGCAGTGCATCATGCAGATGACGGGAAGTATAATCTATTTTATCCTGCGTTTATGAAGCCCAGTCAAACAATGGGTTTGGATCTATTTTAGACTATCCAGCCAAACAATGAAGGTGGATCTATATTTAATAACAAATCCTTTGCACTAATAAGATTTGCAAAAGAAATCTGGTCACTGTACTTCCCTACTGAACTTCCTGATTACTAAACTGTACGATAAGTGGTTGGTCCATTAGTCATTTCTTTGCTTCTTCATTCAATCATTTATTCATCCGACAAATATTTATTTAGTGCCTGCTTTGTGCCAAGCATGTAACAGGCTCCAAGCAACCAGAGTCTAACGCCAATCTATGGGTTTATAATAGTATTAATTTATTAAAATATCTATCTAGCTAGCAGTTATGGATGTTTTAATAGTACAGAGGGATGCATATTAAACATGCCACTTTTAATTGTTACGTGGGAAATTGACGAATAAGGAATGAAGTACATGAAAGTCAATTAATTTTATTATGGAAACCATGAGCATCATTGGGATACAGTGCTACGGGAAGACCTCAGGTTCAGGAGAGCAAATTCAGGTAATTTAAGGGAGAACCTGAAAACTCGCCAAGAGCTGAACAGATATTCACACTTAGCACATACAGATTTCAGGGGATTTTACAACTCCGGTAACCCTAAAACGTGTAAAATCCGTAGAAGACACTCTCCTGCCTTGGACACTGAGGACTCTCAATAAAGACTTGGCGGTGACGAGGTGTCCCGTGGCGGCTTCCTCCCCTCCTCACTAAAGGCTTCTCTTGCTTCAGCTGCAGTCACCATCAGCGGTTACCGGAGCTGAAGGAACAGGCTCTGAGTGTGCACGACTGATTCATCTTATACCTCGAGAGGCGTGCTCTGCACACTTCTGCCAGGAAACTTATTTTAAAAGCACTCGGAAAAGCAGATTCTAGTCATTAAAATATTAAGAATTCAGTAAATGGCATGCTTAGGCTCACTGGTTCCTGACCTTTTTCCCTCTCCAGACCTGACGTCTTACTGGCCATGCCTCCCAGGGACGCAAGCCAGGAGCACCCGGAGTCATCAGCAACTCCCCGAGACAGAAAGCTGCCCCTTCCTCCCACCGCTCTCCAGCAGAGCCTTCCGAGACACACCTGAGAGTGCAGTGACTGGGCCCAAAGCCTTGAATCGGAGCTAGCTGACACGCAAAGCAATCACCTGTAACCATTAGCAATCTGTGATGTTTACTTGGGAAAACATTCGCAACGGATCTAGCACTCATCACTGCGGCACCGTGGGCCACTCATTCATTTATTTTTACATGCCATCTAGATAAATGAATACGTACGTTAACGTAGTGGTACTGCAGCAGGAATGTTTCAATTGTCAGAATAAAGTAGCTAACGTTTCTGATTGTAACTATACCTAAACCCAGGATGTGGTGCCGAATCATGGGTCCGGTCTTTTGTGTGGTTCCTTACATTTGTACCTCTAGACGCGCGGTGCAAGGAATCAAGCTGAATCTACGCTGAGAACACGGCATAACTGGAACACTGCTCATTGGACACTCCGATTTTATAACTGGACAGGGTACAAGCCAGTCATTAGCTGAGCCTTTCAGCTATTTTGGTGGCAAGTTAGTGATATTTATCTAGACTGTGGAGAAAGTGATGCAGCGAACGTTCAAGGTTTAAAACACATTTTCACTGGGACCTCAATATTAAAAAGCCCTCAACGGTGCTGTTGGTATATATTTGGTTAGCATCTATCATAGGGTTTTGGAAATAAAAATCAATATTTAACCAAAACATTTTATTTTGCAAGCAGCAAACCAAAGGTCTAAGTAGACACTAAACTGTACAACACAGTTAAGTCTCTCCCTTTTCTTTCCTTCCTTATAAAACAAAATTCTGTCATAAAACTAGTACTAAATCATGTTAATGCCCACCTCACGGCCTTACATAAACTGCCTGATACTTCTCTCCATAGTTTAGTGCTTTTAAAATTTTACTGTACAGGGACTTCCCCGGCGGTCTAGTGGTTGAGACTTTGCCTTCCAGTGCAGGGGGTGCGGGTTCAATCCCTGATCGGGGAGCTAAGATCCCACATGCCTCGTGGACAGAAAACCAAGACATAAAACTGAAGCAATGTTGTAACAAATTCAAGACATTAAAAAATTTTTATAAATTTTTACTATACAATATGAAATTTTATGGTAGGTTTTCTTAAACTAGGAGACTACTCACAATTACTCACATTTCTATTTTGTGTATTAAAAAAATCCTACAATCAAAAATAAGGAAGAAAATCGAATCCAAGCTTTTCAGCACATGTTTTCCCTCTCTTGAGGGTTTGGCAAATAGATGTATATTCTCTTTTATTTGTTTATGATACCTTAAGATGTATCACTACATTTTCCACAATGAACCCAGAAATAACAAGTAACAGGAGGGACTTCCCTGGTGGCGCAGTGGTTAAGAATCCGCCTGCCAATGCAGGGGACACGGGTTCAAGTCCTGGTCCAGGAAGATCCCACATGCCGCGGAACAATGAAGCCCGTGCGCCACAACTACTGAACCTGCGCTCTGGATCCCACGAGCCACAACTACTGAGCCCGCGAGCCACAACTACTGAAGCCCGCGTGCCTAGAACCTGTGCTCCACAATGAGAGAAGCCACCGCAATGAGAAGCCTGCACAGCGTAGTGAAAAGTAGCCCCCGCTCGCCACAACTAGAGAAAGCCCGCGTGCAGCAACGAAGACCCAACACAGCCAAAAATAAAAAAACTAATTATACAACAACAACAACAACAGAAGTAACAGGAGCCTTCTCCACAGCCTACTATCAAATTTTTCTCAGTCACAGAAGATCCACAAGACCTCAGTGAGAACGACTGGGGTGGGCAAATTAGTCAAACTTGAATTAGCCAAGTTCTACAGTAATTTGATTTTAAAGCCTATTTCCTTGTAATATTCAAGATGATGCTCAGCTGTAAGTGAATCTGGAATATGAACTAGGCACATGATTATTGCCTTTTTCTTGCGTTATTTTGCTTTGTTAGCGGTTGTAAGAGTTTTCTTCCCACCATCTGTGTTAGGAAGAGCAAACGGGTTTTGCCCTTACCTTACTCATCGTTCTTCCAAGCAAAACCCAGACATGGGCGCGCGCGCACACACACACACACAACTTATGTAACAGGACACTCACCACAATTAAAACCCCAACACAATGAGTCAACTGTCTACCAAGTCTGATGTTTTCTACTGGACAAAACATAATGCATAAGGAAGCCAATGGAAATTTGCTCTACAAAACTCTGTTAGACCTCATTCTGCAAAACTATATATCAAATATTTATGTGTAGCCTAAGAACATGAAAAGCAGTGTGAACAGAGGTTTAGATTCTGCTATGTAAAGTCAGAACTCAATTACTTCAATTTATTCAGATGCCTTATAGTATAGACGTGAACTCATGGTCATGAGGGCAAACGTCACCTTGCAGGGCTGATGGCCCCTGTAAGATCCCAACCCCCAATTTCACACAGTGGACTCCATGGGCAGGAAGCACATACTGGAGGAGATACGTATATTCCACTTTCTTTCCTCTTGTGGATTTATTTTACATAAACTTATTTCCACTCCATATTTTAAACACAATTGCTGATCAACGCTTTGTCCTCTATTTGTAAGTCAAGCAGGCAGTTGTCTGGATTCTTTGGCAGAGGGCAAGCGAAAATAAATGAGACTGGAATTTCATGCTGGGTTAAGAGCTGCCTTTTTGATCATATAGACCTTTATTAAGCTCCTTAGCATTTGTACAGGATAAAGTTAAATGAGGACAAAGTTAAACCTGAACAATGTCAAACCAGAAGTGTCCAGTAAAAAAGCCATAGAAGGAAATGTTTTAAAATAGCTCTTCTAGTTCTTCAATTAAATATTATCGGCACATTAAATTCCTTTTGTGTAAATGTTAGCCCGCAGTTGCTCATTCTGGGCCAATAAAAAGGCTATATCATTATGGTCACAGAACAATCCAATGTTCTCATATTATATGCTTGGACTTCTGGGAAAACTTCTATTGGCCCCCATACGTGACCCTCAAACCACGGAAATTTCCAAATGCAGGTGATGTACATGAGGAACAGCTCATGTTTTCATCACTGCAGCTCCAGTGTCCAGCAGAGCCCTTAGTGGTGTCCCATATTCGACTGTTTACCCAAACTGACCTGTCTCAATTAGCACTACCGTGTGCGACGCATCACCAAGTCAACATTCCAAGCTGCTGGGACTATCGTTACCTTTAGGAAACCCTCAGTGTGCTGGGCTTCACTCTTCCACATACTGAGACAGGTTGTTTTCTGCTAGGGGTCACTATGTCCATGAGATAAAGAGTATAGACTACATAAGGACTGTTAATTATTTTCATAGGATGCCTTTCTCTTTAAGACACCATCCACTGACAGAAGTCTGTGACAAAATTAAGTGCAAACAAGTTAACAAAATTAAAATTAATTAATTTTATGTGAAGTATATAAAGTATTTTTTAAATACTTTATATAAAACTCATTTTTCAGAAAAGGACAGCACTTTTTGCAGACGTCAGATTGACGCCTCAAATATGGCACCTTTACTGGAATGTTGACCACACTGTTGAAACATTGAGGAACAGGGTGTATCTGCTTACAGTCTGCAGAAGAGTACTTCTATAGGCATATACTCAGTGACTGTTAGTAGAGTTCATTATATATACCTAAATTATGACTATGTACTATTTTTAAAACTTTAGAATTGGATATGTAAAGATTCTGATGAATACAATTTCTGTTCTTTACCACCTTATCTTATACTTAAATATACCTGTGGTGACTGTAAACACGGACCCTGTATGGGCAGGAATGTGCACCTATATGCAAAATATTCCAATATTTCTGAAATATCGTATAAATAATTAAGAACGTAAGGTATGGAAACTGTGTATAGCTACTTATAAAAGAAGTTAAATTTTTTCAGAGGCGAGGAGACTGCACCTTAATAAATAATGTTCTATTTACTGTGTAAGCAGGAAAACAGCTTATTAACACATGTTGTTTGAATAAGATTTAGAGGGTAAAGGGCTGAAAGAATGAGGTATCGAACCACTAGAGATACAGTTCTTCTAATATTTAATTTCTACATTCTGCTTCTGTAAATTTGCTTCATTAAAAATATTTGATTCTTGGAAAGAATCATTTGAAAAAGGAGGACAGGTTTTAATATCTATGCAAAACTGACTTCCCCACTTCCAGAAAAAAACTGGACTGATCTAGAACTTCTCCTAAATAGGAGTTAGAAACATCCAGTATGACTGAATGGGACGGAATGAGAGCTGACTATTCATTCCATCAATTTTACAGGTAATCTATTATCAATTTTTCTTTCTATCTTAATTGAGCCTGGTCTCAGGGAAAGGCCTCATTGAAGGGGTGGAAAGTAACCCTAGGTTAGAAAAACCTAGAAGGCAAAACACGTAAATTTGCCTAGTGGACTTTTTGCCCTAACAATCCGGACAATTAGGATTGTCCAAACATTCCCAACAGACAACTCAGAATACTGAACCCCATCTAGCCAAGGAGGTACACCTACTCCTGACCTTCCTGAAAACAAAACAATAGCAACAACTATATTAAGTCCTATAACACGGCAAAATGTAGGCGTTCGCAGAAAAACCTGCTAATATACAAGGCCATCCTCCCTGGAACTGACAAATAATAAGAGTTGAGTTTTTCTATTAAGTACTTCAGGCATATTTAACTCATTCATTCAGTCAACAAGCATTTACTGTCTATTACCTTCAATACAAATACTAGGTGGTAAGTGATGTTAAGTCTGAGCAAATGAGTGAAAATGAGGCAAAGAAAAGGCAAGAAAGAACCAACATATAACCCAGAAAGTCACCCAGCATCTTCACAAACACCTTTTCCATCTACAAACTTCTTTCAAGGTGTGGGCAGAATAATGAAAACAGAAATATGTCTACTGTTTCTAACAAGAAGAAAGCTAATTGGAGTTCACCACAATGACTCTGCCATATCTAATAATGTGATCAGAGCTGGATTAAGGGGATTCAAAGGGGCCCAGAATTAGATGGAAAAGAAAAAGCAGCAGTGTTAAGAATCATTACGAAACTGAGATAAATCTAAAGAAATCTGGCGCGCCTGAAAGCTGTTACCCAGCAAAGTAAGAATGGAAGTTGGTGAGCAATTCGGCTAACTAGAAATTAATTCAAGGAGCCCCAAGTAACTATCCTCTTATGACTTCTTCTTAAGACCAAAAAAATTAATGGGAAGAAAACTACAGAGGGGAGAGTGGGGATTTAATACATCCATAGGCCAACCAAACAAGGATGTCATCTTGAGGATATTTCTGCACATGACCAAAAATGACACAGGAACTCTGCTACGATCAATCGGATTGCAAAGAGATGTCCACAGGCTTACTGGAAAGGGAAGATATAATAAATCAGTATAAACTCAAAAAACCAAAAACTTACAGCTGTCGGGAGAGCTGTTTATAAAGCTCTGGTAACTTACTATACTATGAATTGAGTTTCTGTATTTTTTCCTCATCTATTTTAAGTAAACGAGAAGGCTAAGAGTAGATTTAAGAGCACTCATTTACTCTCATCGTCGAGGCAAAACTTTTTCAGGGTATGCCTTAACCTGCTTTTCAACACAGGTATATACACATATTCAGCCTTAATTTTAATAAAATTCCAAAAACAAAGACTTATTATCTAATGTTTGTCTTATCTTTTCAAACAGCATGTGCATTTCTTGATTGCAGAGGGCATTTATTCAACTTCAATTCCCCCCATCACAGCCATTAGCAGAGCCAGACACAGGGAAGGATGTTTAGAAATACTTCATGTTAGTAAATCGCTCATGACTTCTCTGCTATGAAAAATGCAGTGAGCCACTCAAAGCTAGAATCCACTGTGTCCAAAACAGCCTTTCCAATGGCTTAAGTTTCATATTTTGCTTCCCTTACTATATTGCTATCCAGATCAATTCAGAGAATTTCTAAACAAAATAAAAGTGAAACTTAAGGAGCAAATCGCAGTTCTTTGAATCAGCGTCTAGAGTAAAGTAAGAATGCTGATGAAGAACTGCTCATTTATGACTGAAGTAAAAGCCTTCCCCTGTGAGCGTGCGCGGTGTTCCTTGAGCAGAGCAGCTTCGTAACAGGGAGATGGCTCTACTAGTTGGTTACGTAATGGGAACAAACAGAGAGAAAATGGAAAAGCAAGTCAACAATAAACCCAAGCAGTCATCTGGTTAGAGAAGAGAAAAAATTCTACAATCCTTGCTACATAATAATCCACTAGAGATACATGAGGCAGAAGCAGGGCCTCCCTGGAAACCGACATGATGATGTCAGGGCAATGGTCCAAGTTCACTGTAAACAAAGAGGATGATTTTGCAGGATCAGTCATGGACACACGTGCCCAGGGGCAACCACCATGTAGTGCCAAAAGAAGTATGCGAAAACTGTTTAACTATAATTCCGAACAATACTACAGTATCCGGAGGAAATGCTGCAACGGTGTAAGAACAGAAAGTTCTCTACTTCTCAAAGCAAACAGATTTTAGAATCCCTAAACTAAGTCAGGGGTAGAAGGAGAAAGGGCCCATCAGTCGTTTCGCTGAGATTTTGTGTTGAAAACCACCCAGCCACAGACCTGCAGACCAATTTTCACGTTAGCTGTCAAGAGAAACTCTAAGAGATGATCCCAAATTACAAAGAAATGGCTCTCTGATTCTTTCCAGTTATTATTCTGCCACTTCCAATCTCGACCTGAATCTTTAAGTCAATTTTTGCAACATGACGGCCAAGAGACGCTTTGCAATTAAGTTTCAAAAGCAGGATAATTATGTTTGCCTAAAACGGCTCCCTTCCAACGAGTTCAAGTTCTGTTCTCACTACTCTTTAGCAAAAGATGAACCAACTTGTAGCATTTATTTAACCCCTGAATAAGAAATTTTTTCAAAAAGTATTCTTGCTTTATATTCATTTCTTTGGTGGCTATAACGAAAGTCTGAAGTATTCAGTCAGTTAGAACAAAGTATTTCAACAACAGTTTGGGCAGCATATAATTTCAGGATAATGCATGTATCCGCAAAAAAGACTAGAATTTACTAACTTTAAAACAGTTAAAGGATTTACTAACAGAACAGCATGTACTAACTTTGAAAAGCACTTATGGTGGTTATGCAAACATAAGCAGATATGACTTGCCTTTTTAAAAAGATCCAGTAAAATAAACAAACACAAATCTTCACAAAAAAAGCAAGGTATCATTAGAACACATGCGGACTTGAATATGAATTCTACCATTTTGAAATTTTAAAATTTCACAGCACAACCAATCTGTGCATAGAAGGGCATCAAGAATGCATTAGACTGACGTGGATGTTTTGTGCTTCAAAACACACCGGCGTACAGCATTTCACTGGTGAGTTGGCTTCTCAGGAACTCTCTGAACGGGTCTGTTTACTGGAGACATAAACCACTTTACCACCCGTCCACAGGCCTCAGCACCAGAAGCATGTGGTAAGCGCACACACAAAATCTGGGGTTCACAAGCAGTAGGAAGGGGGAAACTGCAAAAAGGATACCTTGGCAACCGTTTAGCACCTTCTTTGCTAGCACTGATCAATTAAGAAAGCCTTTGCTTAAAGCATCTACTCAGAATTGTTTAAATTATATAGTTGTTTTTCTTTTTTGGGGGGCTGCATCCAGTCTTAGTTGTGGCGTGTGGGCTCAGTAGTTGCGGTGCGCATAGTTGCCCCGAGGCACGTGGGATCTTAGTTTCCCGACCAGGGATTGAACCAGCATCCCCTGCGTTGTTGCAAGATGGATTCTTAACCACTGGACCACCAGGGAAGTCCCTAAGATTATATATAGCTCTTGACTCTGAAATATAGTAGCATGTGTGCAAGGGACAGTGTGTGTGTGGGTACGTGCACGCACGTGTGTGCAGTGCATGTACAGAAGGGAGAGCGAGCATAAGAACGCCCCGCAACAACACACACATGGAGAAGCACAGCAGATCACCAGCGCCTACAAGTACCAGCCTGGTACCCAGCCACGCAGCAGTACCACTCACTCACTGAGCTGCCCATAACCGAACAACGTCCACGGCACTTTTCTCTATGGCAACAGTGAAAAAGCAGGTCCGCAATTAAATAAAATATCCAGACATATGGTTTAGCAAAATAGTTTAAACTGGAAGCATCAATTATATAAAAGTTTTTCAAAGCAATAAAATTAAGTATTCGACAAACCATCTTTACTGAGAATAACAAGATGATGCAAAATCACCCTGTCCAAAAGACCAGATGTTGCCACAACAATGGAGATAATCACTGATGGAAGCTACCGGCACGTCTGCGGATATACAATTCTCCCTTCCCCATCACTGACAAAAGCAATTCCAGTTCCCAAAGCTTTTTATCCCACAGGAACTTTTTCTACACTGATAACCACCGGCAATGGTATGATTAAGATAGATTCTTCATATTGCTACTATCATCCCTAAATTCCTCTTCTTCTTATTAACACGGAGTTCCTGCTAACATATTTTACTCTTTGCTTCCAGGGCTGAGACACGAGAAACATTGGCTAAAAGTTACTTCCGAGATGGGGGATCGAGGTTATGCAAACAGAATTTCTCTGTAAGCAGCTTCACACGTCATCTTGGCTAGAATTCATCCAACTTTCCCAAGGTGGCCCTTGTTCTGGTTTCCCCAGTAGGTCTGCTTGCCAGGCCCAGGAAGAATTTTTTTTTAAGTATATTGATTAGTGAATTAGTTTGCTAAGGTTGCCATAACAAAGTATCACAAACTGGGTGGCTTAACCAACAGAAATGTATCGTCTCATTGTCACAGAGGCTGGGAGTCCAAGATCGAGGTGTCAGCAGGGTGGGTTTCTTTCTGCGGGCTCCGTTTCAGGCCTCTCCCCAAGCTTCAGGCGGTCTGCTGACAACCTCTGGCATCCCTGGCTTCTGCTGCATCACCCTGAGCTCCGCCTTCATCTTCACATGGCATTTCTCCCCGTTTGTATCCAAAGTTCCCTTTTTTATACAGGTACCGGGCATACTGAATCAGCGCACACCCGATTCAATCTTAACTATGGCTGCCAAGACCCTGTTTCCAAATAAGGTCACGTTTTTATATTCTCGGGGTTAGGACCTAACATATCTTTTGGGGGGGACACAATTCAGCCCATAACAAGTAATAATGGTGAGATGGGTCGGGAAGCCACTTTCTCAAAAGGGATTTCTCACAAGTCAAGCGTATGGTGTGCAACATCAACAGCTGGCTGGGGGACTGACTGCTGGGACCTTTGTAAGAGGAAGGATTTTGCTATTGCCCCAAAGCCTCATGACCATTAAGGTGGATAAAAGGCTAGCAGCTGAGTCCTAAAGGCTCTTCTCCAATATCCCACTTCTCCTCCATCTGGGCAACGGCAGACGCGCGTTGCTTCGATGTGAAGTTGGGCACAGCCAACACGACTTGCTTTAGCCGACGAAGTGATGTCTGCGGCTTCTAGGCAGAGCCTTTAAGAGCAACGTGCAATTTGCCGTGCTCTTTTCCCCCGTGGCAGGGGTGGAGGGAGCACACCATCCCGGGGGTTACCTGTCATCATCCTGGGGACTCTTGGTGACCACACTGAGCACTGCTGCCCTGCTAACAAATGCTGGACATCGATCATGAGCAGAAGTAAATAAATACATCTTCACGGTCTCCGCCACTGAGGTTTTGTTTCTGCGGTACAACCCAACCTGAGACAGATGGGAATTTCCTACTTTGAATTCATGCTCTCCAGAGTGCCTTGGGTTTCTCTTTTTTATACGTAACCAGGAGAGGGACATCCATTTCATGAGCTCATATAAAGTTAACAGGCCTAACTGCAGAATGTCACACCAGTCTGAGCTACTGTGCCCCAGCCACTGGGAGTGTTCAAACTCAACTGAGACACCAGAGCCTGCAAGAGAGCTACAGAGACCCAGCCCGTCGGGGCAGCTCATTGACATAAGCTGCACGGAGCAAAATTCACTTGTTCGTTCATCTGACCTTTCAGTAGGTGTAACTTTTTAATTTAAATCCACTGGACTGATCCAAAATGGACTGACTGACCTTTTATTTAATTTCAATAACTGCAATTAATATTTCACAAACCTTTTTTTTTTTGCAATTAATAACCACGCTCACTTAAATTTCTTGGAGTATAAATTTCAGTGGCATTTTATTTTATTTTTTTTCAGTGCCATTTTAAAATCAGATAGATGAATAATGGGCCACATAAGATAATGAGAAGTAGTTCAATCCTCCTTTTTAAGAAAGAGTTCCTGCCCCTCTGAGGTGGCAGCACCAGATTTACCAGCTAATGGACAGCATTTTAACCAGGTTAGAAAATACTCCTTATTGCCAGAAATGAGAGGATCAGATGGAAAAATAAGCAAGCAGAAACTATGTACTACTCACATGGGTATACTGTTGGAATTGTAAAACAGACACGTCTATCAACTTTACCTTTTAATTAAAGATTATGTTTCTTAAAATTCTTAATTTTAATATTGCTCCAATAGGTCAGTTGTAATATACTAAGGGGGAATAAGGCTTTTTTATTTTTCCCCTAAAACAATTTTCCAAAGGTTAGGGGAAATTTTTATTGACTCGTTTATGAAACATGGCTTATCTATAACATTGTAGGCACGGAGAGGAGGAGAACTCATTACCTAGTGATGAAAAGAGACTGCATAATATAAAGAAGGGAAACATGAGGGTAGAAGTTGAGAGAAAAACATGATGGAAAATGTGCCACAGAGTGGGCGAGTCACAGAACAAGAAACAAAGGCCACTTCAGAAGGTTTTAACATTCTGCATTACACAGCTGTGCTAACGTATTCCACTGTAAGTCTCACCATTTCCATCGGGGCTATTCCTCCCCGATTTAAAAAAAAAAAAAAAAAAAAGAATTGAATTAGAGCAGAGTTCAGGAAGTGGCACATAAGTGGAAAGCAGTTAATTATGAAAGAAGTCATTTTTTGATTATCCTTTTACCAAATTCCTCTGTTCACCTTTTCAATGCCTCTCACATAGGTAGCAGAGAATAAACAGTGATTATCTCTGGTGGTGGGACTACGAGTGATTCTGTGGGTTTTTTTTTTTTTTTTTTTTTTTTTACTTTTACTTTTGAATGTTTCCACGATTAACATATATTAATTGTGGTTGAATACAGGAAAAAACAATGTACCTACAATAAGTTGAAAGGACTGTTTCTCAGCTTCAGCCCTCATTTCCAATTCCCTCCGCCGCCCCCCTGCCCCCATCCCTGGCACTGGTAAGTTCCTAGTGAAAACACACCAGCAACTTTCTGGAAAGGCTGCAGAAGTCAGCCTGTCTTAAGGAAAAGTCTACACGATTTACCAGCCCCCAGAGACCTATCTTATTTGTGCCTCCTCGATCCTTGCCGTGTCAGGTCCTCCCACCCAAGCTACCTCTCTGCAGTGCCCGCCAGCTTTTCACTGTTTATTCAGATTAAACTCAACGCTACAGCCCAGCTCAAACCTTCCCCCTTTCTCTCCACTTACCCTCCCCACTGCCCCTGCCAGGAAAGCTTTCCCAACCAGGCCAGCCCCACAGGTCCTCTTTTCATTACCCAGGAGAACAGGCAAACAATCACACTGTAAACACAGAGGCATACCTAGTACACCGCACACTCCGAGTTGGAGGAGTTGAACGGGAGGCCTGTTTGCAGGGCAGGCTTCAGGGATGGAGGGTGCGGAGTCCTGCCAAGAACACTTCGCCCAGCTTAAAGCAGAGACCAAGAAATTCAGAGGCTTTCTCTCCACTCGAAATGTGTGTATTTCACAACTAACAGTATATAATGCGGTCTGTTCTAAACAGGCTCTAAACAGAGGCGTAACATATTTACTATCTGGCCCTTTACAGGAAAAGTTTGCTGACTCCTGATTTAGAGCATAAAACAAATTCTTATTAAATCAAGCAGAGTCAACCATGTCATGTGTCACGGCAACAATGCAAAATCCCAGCCCTCACGTGGCAGAGACGGAATCCCCCAGACCCCGCACGAACGAGAAATGCCTACTGACACCCTAGCAAATAGCATCTACGCACCTGCTTCAACCCAGCTCCACTTCCTCTCTACTCAGCCACTCACCTAACCACTAACACAGGCCCACTTGCCTGAGATTTTTCTCTCCTCCAAGCCGTCTTGCTAGAAATGCCCTCTCTGCCTGCCGCCTCAGCCCCACGCATTCTTCAAGACCCCATTCACCCCTCTCTTCCTTTGCAGCTTTCAGGCTTTCTCGATTGTGGGAAGCAGTAGCTTTCATCCATTTCTGTCTTCCACTTGGTTTGAACTCTTACTTCCATAATTGGTACATACTGTCTTGCATGTATCTTTTCCATACCTGTCTCTCTCCCTAGACTGTAAGCTCTCTGACAGCAAGGGCCAGATTACTTTGGACTCCCTCACGTTGATAAACATTTTTAAAGTAAAAGAAGCCAAGTATATAATCACTGTGTGAACAGATTATTCTGAAAATCTGTCTTTGAATTTAAAAATTTTCAACCTTGCTTGAGAGAAGACAGATCTGCAGACATATGCAGGTACGAAGGCGGGGGTAGAGGAAACAGTGCAAGGGAGTAAAAGACGTGTTAGCCAGGGACTGTCAGGAAAGTGGGGGAGGGCATCCTCGAGGGGCAACGGGGAATAAAGGTCTAGAGAAGTGCCCTGTACCTGGGAATGTTTGAGGGGGGTGGGGGGATGGAACCAAAGAGATACGTAAGGTGAGAAATGCGAGCAGGTTGATGGACTAGAAGAGTCAGTCTGGAGGTGGTTTTAACCATCTAACCAGTTAGGACACTACTGCCCTGGATAAGAAGTTGGCCACAGCAGTGGTGGGAGGGCAAGAGGGGAGGGGTCACCGCAGGAGGCAGAAGGGGCAGGGCCTGGCCACCGGGTGGATGTGGAAAAGGGTACAAGGTGCCTCCAAAGTTTCTGATCTTCAAATGGCTTTGGCCATACGGAGAGGTCAGACCTCCAACTCCAGAACGAACTACATTATACACTGTTAGTTGCAAAGTACATAGATTTCCAGTGTATATAATGGAGAGAATGCCTCTCTCAATTTCACAGGCCTACCTGAGGTTCAGTGCTCTCAAAGAACTAGACAGGATTATGAACACACTTCAGCATTTTTTTGGTTATGAAAAAGAAAGCATGTTTGATATTTCTCAAACAATGGCTTTGCAGATGAAAATAACTAAGCTAGGGAGAAAGTATTTCCAAGGTTGTCAGTTCTGAGTGAGGCATCATTCAACATCTCTCAGCCTAAGGTTTCTCAAAGCAGGTCATGGACCACCTGAATTGGCATCACCCTTGATGCTTATAAAAACTGAAGTTTTTGACCATAACCTGCCTAGCCAATTCAACCAGTTAAGATATAACAATAATCCAGAAGTGGTTAAAAATAAGCCAGCAGGATATGCCAATGGATTTCACACAGAACATAATCTCAGAATATAAAACCTACGGATATTTTTTTTTTGTTTTTTTATTGCAGTACGCGGGCCTCTCACTGTTGTGGTCTCTGCCGTTGCGGAGCACAGGCTCCGGACGCGCAGGCTCAGCGGCCATGGCTCACGGGCCCAGCCGCTCCGCGGCATGTGGGATCTCTCCGGACCGGGGCACGAACCCGTGTCCCCTGCATCGGCAGGTGGACTCTCAACCACTGCGCCACCATGGAAGCCCCCTGATAAGATATTTTATCTCACACATTTTGTATGTTTGAATTTATGATCACATTTTCAGAGTTGTAAAAAGTTAAAAATAATAAAAATGACATTTAGGTGAACGTTTGCAGAACCTCAGAATCAGCCTTGGGAGCAAAGTTTAAAAGCCATAGGTTTGAATTATCTCCTTTATACCCACCAAGAAACAAGCCAAAAATGCAAATGTAACCAATGATCTAGCCAGCAATTAACATCTAGCAACCACCTATTGGAGGAGGACAATCTGTCACAACCCCAACTCAAGATCTACCATGTGAACAAGAGGCCTGGTCAACAACCTTTCCCTTCCCTGCTGCCAGGCTTCCCAAACCAACTCGACGTGCCCAGAGTATACGACCCCAGCCAAGCGTGCCCACCCCCAGGAACCGAGCTCTTGACACTCAGCCTAGAGCCTGCCTTTCTCTGCTGCCTCAGGGATCACGCCAGAATTACCATCCTCTATTTTATTTATTGCTTCTGTTTTCACCGAAGCATTTTTTCTTTCCCCTTCTTAATGCTCCTTCCCCTCCCCCCCTGGAGGGAACCCACAGGATCCAGTGCTCAAATCCAAGCCCCCAGGGCAAAGTGGGCCCAGAGATGCCAAGGCTAACATGCTTCCCTTTCAACAGCCAAGTCCCTTTTCTTCTCCTCGTCTAGTGTTCTTACCCAGACCTGCCATAAATTCCCCCTTATGACCTGGCTGCACGTCTGCCAAGCAAAAAGCCGAGGGTAGTACAGCCAACCTGGAGCCTGGCACTAAGAAATAAATCCTCTCCAGGGAAAAAAAAACAATTCTCTCTACACAGAAATGTTTAATAAACAGCAGGACATGGTCTACTCCAGCAAAATGCCTGAGCACAGTGATATCAGAATTGGTGACCGTGGACACCCAACGCATTCCAACAATTCTGCAGCCAGCACCCAGCCCTATACACAGTTCAAACCAAAGACGTTGTTCGTTACATCATGGGGCCTTCCTTAATCACTTAATTCTGAAATCCTTCTCAAGCCATCTTAAGGGGGAAAAAGATTTTTTTTGGTATTTTTTCTAGTAAGCATTTTATCATTAATAATAATATAATCAACCACATTTGTACAGCACTTTAGCATCGCCAGAGCTCTTAAAGTTACCTCATTTATTCCTCACAGAAAGTCTAATGCAGGTACTGTCATTTAACAAATAAGGAAGTGGGTTCAGAAAAGTGACATGACCAGGGGTCACAGAAACTGTCAGCAGCAGAAAAAGGGCCTTAGGGCTTCCCTGGTGGTACAGTGGTTAAGAATCTGCCTGCCAATGCAGGAGACACGGGTTCGAGCCCTGGTCCGGGAAGATCCCACATGTCGCAGAGTAACTAAGCCTGTGCGCCACAACTACTGAGCCCACGTGCCACAACTACCGAAGCCAGGCGCCTAGAGCCCGTGCTCCACGACAAGAGAAGCCACCACAGCGTGAGGCCCGCGCGCAACAACGAAGACCCAACGCAGCCAAAAATAAATAAATAAATAGATTTATAAAATAAATAAATAAAAAGAGGTCCTGTCCTCACCGGTTCCATCCTTCTCGAGATGAGGTCCCTCTGCCCCACAGTCTGGGGCAGGGAATGGGTGAGGGGTGTGGCCCAAGGCTGCTGAGGCTGCAGTGACAGAAACGCTGGCGGTCATCAGCAGCCCCCATAACGTGTAGGTGATTCAGGCCCCGGCAAGGGGAGGGGCTGACACGACTGCCAGGCTGTGGTTTCCCTCGAAATGAGGACTTGCACACAGTCGTGCTCGGGATGGTTAATTTGGGCTTTGTATCTTTTCAAATCACTCAAGAACCATGAAATGCTTTGCACGTCTAATCTGTTTTTTGGTCTGAGGGTGTGTTTGTGTGTGTGGTCGCAGGCACACATGTGTGTGTAGTGGTTAATCACAGGACACGGAGAAAAAGCCACCGAAGTGCGCAGGTGGGCTTTGTAACAGACGTCATTTGTTGTGATTTTAAACATAGCAACAGATTTTGCTTTAGAGCGAACTGAACTAAATTACATGTAACGTGAATCAAATTACTATGGAAACTAAACTGATCCCGCTTACTGAGCACCTGCTACAGAAAAAAACAAAAACAAAAACACTTCAGCAACTGCTATGACCACAAGCGCCTACAGGACAAGGTAAATGAAATTTTTCTGGCCCCTGAAATTCACCAGCAATTCAGAGGGAAGAAAATTGAGACTGTCATCCTATATTAAACCATTCTTCATTATTTGGAAGAAGTCCTTCACCACCCACCTCCTAAACTAGAGTTTAACAAATAACTGGATCTTGGTGCAGGGCCTAGGCTAAGAATGCTTCTCTTAGTGCAACTTCTAGAAACGTGATGGATTTCTTTAAACTATACATCTTTTCCCCTTCAAGTTGAATAACTCCATTCCTGATAGCAAAACACCCACTCTCCCCACTCCTTTGGGCCGCTGCAGTTGTCTCTCAGCTATCTGAGCAAGTGCATCCCTGAGCTATTTGGTCTGCCCATCGTGTGCGAGGCTGCCCTCCTCCAGCTTCCGGGGAAACAGCTGTCCAAGCACTCCATCACCCCACGCCCCGCCGAGCTCACCTACGGAAGGCGGCTCTGACAAACAAGCAAGGTTTAAATTCCCCACGACTGAATATCAAGGACGCTGTCTCTTTTGGTTATCTACTGCTAACAAACCACCCGGAAATTTAGAGTCTAAATCCCACCAGAGCCATTTAGATGGGGACTGGGGCTGGAACGTCCAAGGCTTCACTCACCTGTTGGGCACTCTGGTGGGGATGGCAGAAAGCCGGAACTTTTCTATATGTGGCTAACTGAAGCTTCTTTACACGGCAGCCGGATCCTGAAGGCACACACTCCCACAAAGGCAGGAAACGAAAGCTGCCAGGGCTTTCAAAGACTAAATGTAGAAGGACCCCAGCCTCACTGCCACTGCATTCACAGGGCCAGCCTGGATTCAAGGGGACGGGAATACACGCTACCTTTTTTTTTTTTTTTTTTTTTTTGCGTTACACGGGCCTCTCACCGTTGTGGCCTCTCCCGTCGCGGAGCGCAGGCTCAGCGGCCATGGCTCGCGGGCGCAGCCGCTCCGCGGCATGTGGGATCTTCCCGGACCGGGGCACGAACCCACGTCCCCTGCATCGGCAGGCGGCTTCTCAACCACTGCGCCACCAGGGAAGCCCTACACGCTACCTCTTGATGGGGGAGGGATGAAAACATCTGCAGCCAGCCTTGCTCCGCCACACTGTCTTCCCATGTTCACTCTAAGAAGGATGTGCTGATATAATCTCTATGGCCTTAGGGCCAGACCTAAAATCTGTGCTTTAAAGTCACACAGCCTACCTACCATTTTGGTCTGAAACAGAGCACCGTGCAAGGAGCTCACTGAACGGATACATACATCAGCCCAACTTGTTACGAGGTCACAAAGCCCTGTCTGCAACACCCAACTGTCAACGACCACACAGCGTCTGATGAACCAAAACCAAACAAAACCAGCTTACGCTTCTCTGTCAAACATTTCAAGAGTGAAGATGGAATCTAAAGACACGTAAGGAAACCTTTACGTCCTCACACATTCCTGTCTGTCCTGTCTTTATATCTCAGCAGAGGCAAAATATGTGACACAGAATTTTGAAAAGGAAACAAAAAGTGCCTTCCGGGGGGTGCGGGGGAGGGATGGAGTGGGAGGCTGGGGTCAGGAGGTGCACATTATTATATGCAGAGTGGATACACAACAAGGTCCTGCTGTATAGCACAGGGAACTATAGTCAATATCCTGTGATCAGCCACAACCGCAAAGAATAGGGAAAAGAATGTATACACACGTATAACTGAATCCCTCTGCTGTACGGCAGAAATTAACACAACACCGCAAATCAACTATACTTCAGTAAAAAAATTTTTTTCTAAAGGTGCCTTCCTATCATCTGTGAGAGGAACAACTGGAGGGAGGGACCCTTCATAAATCTCAAAGGTGATATTAGAAGCTGATTGTTTTTCCTCTAGAAAATCAGATGCTTTGTACTTTTAAAAATAGCGACTTTATTTTCCTAGGCTCCAGGGAAGCTGGGTTAATTCAAGTTTTGTATCTACCAAGGTGGCTCCATGTGATTTACAGACAGGACATATTCTCTGATGTGAAAGGCCTGGGGTCCTGGCATGTCTTGCGACTCCCCCTGGGCCAGTACCCCCTTCATTCTCTACACTCCAGCCTCATCATGATCCCTTAGTTCCTCCAATGCACCCAACTCCCTTCCCCATGCAGGACCTCCGTGTGCACGGCGCAAGGTTCCTTCCTCCTGGACTCCCTTCCATCCACGCAGCCCACACCTCACACATCAGGCCTCGGTCATAGCTGGCTCTTGAGAGGGGGTTCTCCTGATCACCCTTCTTCAAGGAGGCCTCCCTATTACTTTCTCTGTCTCAGACTCCTGTTTACGTCCTTTGGCATATTTATGGAAATAACTATTTAGTAGTGTCTTTTTACTATTTATAATAACCACAGCAGCTAGAACGTAAGCCTCCCAGAGCAGTGGCTATGTCTCTCTTATTCAACACTTGCATCTCTAGAACAGCACCTGGAATGTTAAAGGAATTCAGAAGGGTCACTTATCCTTGCTGACCTTCATGTTCATAAAGGAAGCAACAGCAGGTAAATCACACAACCTCTCTGGAGTTAATTATTTTTTTGTTAAAGCAGGGGAGGCTGCATTAAATAATATTAATTTCCTGCCAGCATTACCACTGAACTGTAGCTTATTCCACAGCTGTCACCGAGAGACTTGGGCTTAGTAAATAAACAGCTACTATTTCATCCGTAAAGATTTGTTTTCTAGTCTCTAATTTCCAATAAATTTAACACTGCAAAACCTTAACACGAATAAAATGTCTGGGGTGAAAAACTATCCATGATATTATGTTAGACTTTAAGTATCTTAAAGGCATATAAGAAAAGTCTAATATATGAAAAAAATATCAGAAGTAATGAAGTTGTTGTATCTTTCATACGTTTGGAATTTCTCTTCTACACCAGGGATGATGTCCAATCTATAACAAACCACAGTCCTAGGTTTGAAGTTGTAATTTGCTGACAATCTCATTTCAAGCACATCCAAAATTAGCAACTAATTCTTTAACACATACTTATTAATAGAGTCCTGAAATTCACAGATTAGATTAGAGAGAAGCACACTTGGTGTGAAGTGTGGAAAATACACAAAAAGAAAAATAAAGACTGATTTTAATTATTACCAAACAAACACGGTATCCAATGAGGGAAACTACTCAATTCCTACATTTTTATTCTACTCAATAGCAAAATACACAGTTAATATGTGCAACTACATAACTGTTGATAAAACCACTGATCTGTAATCAACTGTACATTTTGGTTTATAATTTGGTTTTCATAATTTACAGATCTAAAGGGTAACTTTTAAATTATGACAACTCTGTTTGGGTTTAATGAGAATCAGAAAGAACTCTTCCAGAAATACCTCTAGGGGAAAGGTAGCCACTGTCATAAAGTGATCTTGGTTTGGCCTTTAAAAAAGAGAATAAATCACTTTGCTATACACCAGAAAGTAACACAACACTGTAAATTAACTACACTTCAATTAAAAAAAAAAAAAAGGCAAATAAACCACTAGAGCCCTGAAAGTCCTTTTAACTTAAAGTCTAAAGTTGGCTGACACCTGGTAGTTTAGTGAATCATAAAATCTTTTTTTAAGAATACTTTTCATTGATTTTTTTTCATAGTTCTTCCATACAGTCCAGTAGAAAATTCATTAACTCTAAAAGAATAAGGACAAGACCCAGGCAGCACTAATAATTAAGATGAACCACAAACGTGTTTGCCGATATAAATTCAGCTGACAGGTTTGCTGGGTATCCAATCCTTAAACATCTGTGAAGAACTTTCATCTTCTTCAGAGGGAATAATAATAAAAACACCTAACACTGATTAACCACTAAGTGCCAGGAACTATGCTAAACAGCTGGCATAGATTCTATCCCACTGAATTCTTAAACTTAAACCATAAAATACTCTGATTCCAGACATGCTCCAAGGACAAAGAAGAATAAAACAGGCAAAGGGATTGGGGAGAAAGACAAAAGACAGACCAGTGCCCTTTATTCAAAAAGAACGACTCAAATCCTTACTCTCAGTCCATTTAGTCTCAGTTCATAAACAATCCTAACAAATGTCCCTAAACACCTTCTAAGTCCTTAGCAGGTAAGAGGGAGGCGGGCTGCTATACTCACAGCTCTAAGAAGTGGTAACTGATGAGCAAGAGAGATGAGAAATCAACAATAAGCAGCAAACCCATCTCAGAGATGATGGACATCTTGAGAACTTTAATGACGAAGCAAAGTGTATTATAGACCTTATTAAGCCCTGATAGCAACATTAATAAAACATTTCCATAAAGAATGACTAGATCATACAATAATCCATGGCTGTGAGGGTAACAGTGAGTCCAAAAAAAAAAAACCCCACTGAGATATGCTTAGAATGTTCTACTTAAGAAGGCATGAAAAGGAGTAAGAGAATCATGTGAACCACCCCTGGACAGTTCGCTTGTAAAAGACCCTTTAAGACATAGCCGGAGTGTAGCAGGGAGAAGGGCGGTTCCGGCATCAAGCCGCCTGGTACTGAAGTTCTGCTACCCTCTTCCCGTGTGTCTCTGGACAAGCCACACACTTTCCTGTTTAAAAAAATGAGACACTGGCCCAGGTAACCTTTAAAGTCCTTTGCACTTCTGCTTTTAAACACTACAGGGAAGTGTGCACCTATTACCACTTCTCTGAAATTCATGAAAGTCTGACGCCCGGTCAACACTTTCAAGAAGCGGAGCTTTCAAAAGCCACAAAAATGCGCTCAGTTAATATTTACAGAAGGAAGATAACTTCTGTTGCCTGGAGAAAAGTCATATTTGCAGGTAAGATACAACAGGACAGACCGGTCTTGCCGGTCTACAATTAGAATCCCACTTTCACTTGCTTCTTGCAGCTGGAAACTGAGGAGAAAACTACTGCTTTCATTTCTAAGCTATTTTGGGAGAGAAGTTTTTCTCCATATACATGGCAAATATCTAACTGGAACACTCTGTTGCTCTTAACATAGGTATCGCACAGCCTCCTTTGCACGGAAACTTACCTTGTGGGCTGAGCCACAGAAGAACACCCCACCTCCAGAAAGAGCCACCGCAGGAACAAACAAAAGTGAAAGAACATGTGAGAATAAATGCGCTACATCAGTATTTACACCAGGGGTTACTGACCAACTCAAAGCCCAGGTTTAGGCTGTCACTAGCATCAACTGCTTAAACTAGCTGTTCTCAACCTTGACGGCGCGTCAGAGTTACTGGGGTGCCGCTCTCCCCCGAACAGTCAATCCACTCCTAGCCGAGGGGTCCTTGAATGAGCTGAGCAATCAGAATCAGTAGGATTCTCCTTACCCAGTCTGCGTCATCCCTGGCAGATTCCATTCCATTAAGAGTCAACCGATTAATAAGCAGAAAGGGCAATACATTCAAATAAAATTAAAAATCTGATAACCAGTGGCTTAATTCTTCCTGCTGTACTGAGCCATTTAAACCCCATTCTGAATGCAGGGTGGGAAATGAAAAAGAGGCCTTCAATAGGCCTGGAAATGCTCGCAGGAACCTAGGATGATTTTTGAGAGTTGTGAAGCAATGACTTTTTAAACCTGTGTTAGACCCTCTATTCTGCAGATAAACACCATTTAGTCCTGCCCCGCCCTGCCCCCAATACAACCGACCTTCCCTGCCCCCCCTTCCCCCCACTTCAGGCAAATCTTCCTGCATCTGTTTTGCTTGGCAACACACACCAGCATTCCAACACAGGCCACCTGGCCACTGAGAGAAGATTGCGACACATTCGGCAAAATAAGAAACCTGTTCAAAAGGAAAAACTATCTGGAGGGAGGGTTCTGGGAGCAAAGATCAGCGGATCGCAGGGCTCCACTTAGTAAGGGAGGCACCTCTGAACCACTTCGCGTCCTGCCCTGACCCTTTCCTGGTTGTAACGTTGAGAGACTGTTCCCAGGCCCGCTCTCTCCAAGGAAACTTTACACTCTCCGAGGACTCCACTGGCTTCTCCAAATCCAGAACCTCTGCACAGGCCTTAGTAGGTCAGTTCAAAGAAACGAGGATAAATGGCTGTGGCCGCCTTCTGATGCCCACAGGAAGGACATCAGTACAAAAGCACGACATCTGGTATTTCCCTCTGTCTCAATCCACATTATCAGGGAAATTGACAGTGGCTGAGACAAAGGAACATCAATTTCCTTAGCAGTGACTTCAGAATTCTCTCCCCTCTCTGGTGTCTTCTCCATGAACCGAGACTGTGACCGTGTTTCAAGGCCTCAGCCCGTCAAGGAAACACACGATGAACCAGAGGGCAAAACCAATGACCTCAGGAATCGGGGGAAAAGATGCAGAAACCCCTGCTCCCGGACGCCACTTCTCTTCCCGGACGCCACTTCTGAACGGACTGCCTGTCTCTGAGGCTGAGGCTTGCAGAATAAATGAGCTATTTTAAAAGCTGCATATCTCCTTTGTAGCCCACACATTATTCATCAGTGGACAATATGCCTTATAATAAATGCAATCTGCAAATCAGAAGCAGACTCCCTGGTGCAAACCTGCAAAAATAAATCCGCCCACATCCTGCCGTGACACAGGCTGCAGAAAGCATCTTGAGATAACACTTGCTTAAGGAGAATAAATGCTTCCCATTTCCTAGGCGCTGCAACATGAACATGACAGTCTAAGTACTAAGGTTTGACAGTCTAAGAATTGAGGTTAGACTAACTCCTGAGAAAAGTGATGACTGTTCCTAGGATCTGGAAGGATAAATGTGTGGAACAGGGACAAGAGCCAGGGCCAGGGCTCGGGCTCTGCCACCCTCTAAGGTGACATTTACGACTACTGTGACCTCGCTCCTCCGACTTTGCAGTCCCCGTACAGGAGCCAGCGTGGGCCATGACGATATAAATGGGATCACGTCCATCACCCCTGTGCTCACTGCCTGCCAGCCTCGCATCCTCACAGCAGCCTTCTCCCTCCGTGCCATACCCACTCCATCACCACTGGCTTCAAAGCCTACACATCTCATCCCACTGCGCCCATTTTAGCCACGTTCACCTCCATGCTGGACCTCCTACTCTCCCAGCAGATGCTCAAAGAATAGCTCTGTGGAAGGAAGGCAGGCAGGCAGGCAAGGAAGGAATTCATTCAACTCCACATTTGATGCGAAAGAAAGGAATTATTCATGCCAATAACCATACCCCCAAGTTCCTCAGCCACATTTCACATTAAAAAACAGTTGGCTGAAAGCTGCTAATCACGATCGAGGAAATTCTTGGGCAAATACAGAAACCACATCACTGGTGCTTTCTACCTTCCGTCTTTCAAAATACGGTCCCTCCCACTGACCCACTAGGACAAATCTTAGTCATCTTTCCAGACCCGGTTCCAATCTTCCCTTTGCATGACATCACTCCTGTCCATCATGACCCATGGTATCCTGTCCTGTGTGTAAGCATGCCTTATAATGTTGGAATATAAAAGGTTGGGAAACCTGGTTTGTATCAATAGAACTTTCTGTTCAGTGGACACGACGGCTCAGATGAGGCATGCGTATCCAGCAGAAGCACTGATTTCACGAGAACAGGCACCATGCAAGCGCTGACACCCAGCAAAGGCAGCGGGTGACAGGCTGCTGACAGCGCTTCACATGCTGTATATTCAAAAATAATTATTGCACACTTGTGAGATAAAAAGAATATTCTCTGTAAGTGTGAAGATGATGCCCTCCGTTTCCTCATCTTTAAACTGGAAAGGAATTGGGCTACATAGTTCCTAAGGAAACTCACAGCTCTAAGTTTATGAGAGTAAAATAAAAAATGGCTCCTGCATACATTCGTTGGAGAAGAGTGCCATACTGCAGAACACAGGAGTATCTCTTGCTAGTATAATTTCACCCTAGGGTGCAGGCAGGCCCTTAGGCAGGCTGGCTGTGTTTATATAAAACTATTTTCATTGCTTTGTTCTTTGCTGCAACATCTGGGCATCCTCACCATATATGCTAACGTGTAGAATATCAGGATTTTAAAAAACAGTTTCTACTATGATAAGAGATTAAATAAACTTAAATATTAAAATTGCGTTAAAATGTTTAAAGTTATACTACAATTTAGTATCTCTTTTTTTAAGTGGAAAAGCATAACTGGTAAGTACATAATGAATACATACTAAGCTTAAGGCACTTTTACTCATGAGAGAGAGAATGTAGGCTGTTAGCATGCAGTGCTTAACTCAGCCTAACTCCTTAGGAAAGTTAAAGAAAGCTGTCAGTCCTACAACAGAATTCCCGGCCTGAAAAACTCCCCGCTTTGAAGAAGCACTAGGTTCTCTGGTTGGAGCTTAGTATACGTGTTTCAGTATTTCTTTTCCACCTCAACTCTTCTAGTCAACTCAACTGGACCACAGCAGCTTTTTTGTCCTCCTTGAAGAGTCAAATACCCAGTCGTGTATTTTAAAAGAAAATGGAAAAAAAAAAAACCTCAACAAGTATGATTATGAAGCTTTAAAAAGTCTCTCAAGGAAGTGGATGAGTTATGACATATGTGGGTCATTAAATATATTTTAAGTCTGTCTGTTCTGGATTGACCCACAGAGTAGGAAAGAGAAACTGTAAATCTATCAAACTATTTGAATCATCAAATACGGAACGATAACGTTCCCTACCCCATCCCAGCCCCCAAGAAAGAGGTAAACAACATAAGAAGAGGACGGATTGAAAGCCGATTCCTCAGAGTTATTACATGAGCAAAGTAAATGCCACCTGACTTACCTTGATCTATAAAAATTAAGTCCCAAATTAAGTCCCAAAAGAAGGCTGTGTAAATTCTGAAAGGCAGATTTGCTTGGGGAAGCACTGCTCTTGTCCTCCCTGGAGGAATTTCCTCACTTTCTGCTTACCAAGTACAGGGAACAATACGCAACACTAAAATAAACACGGAGTTTTTCAAAGAATAGGTAGTTGGGGCAGCCACCTAAAGGAACCAATACAAAGTATTTGTAACATTAAGTGTGGCCACAACAGTCAACCCAGAGAAGGCAGGCAGGGTCCCTTCCGACTCAATTTACGTTACTTTGATTTTATTTTATGACCTCTCCCTTCACACGGAGCACTCTATTCAAAAGTGTCAGAACAGTCCTTGGTTCTAAAATGATCAGGGATTAAAAAGCAGCCTTCTTGAAATTCAATCTACTTCATCCTCCACCCTGAAAGCTAAACTTCCTGTTAAAACGTGGTGATGCCTAGAGACCACCGAGGTGTCAATCCAGGACACAGCACAAAACAGGCAGGACACTGACAACTTCATTCGGGCCCACTAAGGCAGGCCACCTGTTTCACTGACTTACTTTCTTATATTCCCTCTGCATCCCCATTTGCCCAAGTAAGCTGTAGCACAAAAAAAATAAATAAGTAAACAAGAGATTTAAAAAGGAAAACCCATTGGGAACATCCGTGATGCATAATGGGTCAAGATAATTTCTAAAAACCTTTCCATAATCTCCATCTACCCAGAAAACTCACCAAGCTCTTGCAATACATATTTTAGCTAATATTTTCAACACTCTATCCTTTTAGCCCTTTTTCATCTTTAAACTGGAGCTGGGTCTACATCGCGGGTGGACTGTCTTGGCGTCCTCTCTCGTGTGGGACATGGAGTATTATGCTGCTGGGTATGGATCAAGGGAACTGGATGATCGCAGACAGGATACTAAACCTCTCAATAATCACCAGCCAATTCTGGACTGGGCTTCCGGAGCTTCTTTTGGCATTTAGAGTGGAAACTTAGATATTCTGGTATTCGAGCATTCAATCAACAGTTTCAACACCTTCCATGAATTTGCAGCTTTTTCCTCATTTTTGCAAATCTCTTGGTAGTATCATTAGGAGTTAAAAAAGGTCAGTATATTTAGGCATTAATCCATCTCACCAGTAATAATATGCAGTTAATTAGTTTTATTAAAAAATCTGCTTATAGACTACCATTTAGATTAGCCTCAATTAATTTTAAACTATCAACTATACAGAGACAGCCAAGATTTATTAAATTTAAGATAATTCTTACATGGAGTAAATTTCTTCTGGTATTGTGAACTTTTATGTAGAGATAACAATTTTCTTATTAGCACATGTTATAAAACTGTAGTTTTATTTCAGTGCCAAGGAACTCTGCTTCCAAGCTTAGCCAAGAGAAGCAGCTGCAGCATTTATGAAAGCCCTCTAAAAGTCAGTATCTAAAAAGGCCTATTCCCAAATCCTGTCCTCATTTGTAAACCACATAATGTGAAAATTTTGTACAGATAACATTAGATTGCTGCTCAAAAGCCACAGCCCATAAGAAGGAAAAGTAAACAACTGGAAACATGGCATGGAAAAAAAAAAATATATATGTGTGTGTGTGTGTGTGTGTGTGTGTATATAACCAAAATGGCATGGTAAACAAATAACGTGTCTGAAATGCCAGCAGAAATAACTATTTTTAAGTTTCAAAATTCAATAGCGCAAATACAACTAAAGGTCCTGTTCTACGACGCACAGCTCACGAATTAATTGAAGTCTTTTCAAGGACCGCATCGTCGCAGGGCAATGTTAAGGCTCTGTGATGCTGATTATCCAAGGGGCAAATACTCAGGAAAGATGAGATGACAGCAGAAAGGAGATCAAAGCCCATTACTGAAGTAAGCTTTTCCAGGTATGCCTTAAATTCATGTTGCCTTGCGTCTAATACCCTGTGATCAAAAACCAACTGTTCACAGTTAACCTAATTACCTTCCTTGGAGAATGATTTGTACATTACAGAGACTTGGGTAAGAAGGGAAAAAACAACATAACACCTCATTTAAACCTCACGGTAAACCTGTGAGTTGGACGTTTTTAGCCTCCTCTTTCACTGACGAGAGAGAACACACAGAGAGGGAGTCTTAACTCCCCCGGGACACGTCAGGAATCTGCACAGTCCAGTCCATTAGGCCAGTGCTCCAAGGCACCAAATGGAGGGGCCATCTCCAAAATTCTCAGCATTAAGACGTCACATCACAGAACGCATTAAACTGCATTTTGGCTACACAGGCTTCTAAACTGTGCAAAGATACACATATTTTTTAAATTCCTATTCTGTTATATACGCAAAATGATAGAATGTGATACTGTCATGAGTTATCACACCGAATGATAGTATCACATACCTTGGTTGGAAACAGTAAAGTAACACTATTTCACGTGATGGTTGGGAGTTGTCACCTGCAAGCCCTATGTGTTTGTGTGTATACAAACCTACTGATGTCATCACCTACACTTTTCAAAACATCTAAGTTGAAATTTCAAGGTCCAGAATATTGGAATGTGCCCGTACAGAACCACATTAAGAGAGATAGCCAAGAAGAAAAAGTTTACAGAATCCAATCAGAGGCCAAGTCAATGAAAGGAATACTAGCTTTTTTTATCCACCGCATTGTTGTGATGGTGCTTTTAAATAAAGGGGTGGTTTATAAATATTTTCCTAGAGTTATTTTTTAAGGTAAAAAAGAGACAACAACTAATACTAATTTCCAAATTGTTCTGTATAGTCAAATCACCTTCTCTGAAAGAGATTCAAACTAAAATTCCCCCCCCAAACAAAAATAGTTTGGGTATTCCTTTGTCGTTCAGTGAAATGGATTTTTAATCACAGAAGACTACCATGCTACTTCTGGGAAGTGTAAGTCCATGGAGAGGGCACAAGGAAAATTCAGAGAACCTGGGACGAAGGAAAGAAGGCACACTCCTTCCCTGTAGTATATGTAGTGGGTGTCAGAATATGTGTTTTTTGCCCCCGCCGTGGGCCCTTCTAACTCTGTTTACATTATGAATTTTGTATCAGCAAGAAACTGAGACAGTCCCAGAAACTTTCCAAGGACCCAGGGTAACGTGGGATTAGAAAACCGGCATGACAGCATGGTGAAAGGGGACACAAACGCCTGGTAAACAGTGATCCCACTTCCTCAAAATAACTGTCATGCAGTTAAGAAGCTTATAACCAAACCAAGGAACCCAAAAACTAATTTAAGAAAATAACTAAATTATTCGTAAATGACCACTAAAATGCTACAAACTGAACTGATGAGTTGTAAGAATTCTGAAATATTACAGCTGATTATAACTGATAACTCTAAAAAGCAATTCTACTTTACAGAGGTGTCAGACCAGGTAGAAAATGATCACATGGGATCCCAGGAATCTGATCAGCATTTTTTAGAATCACGTTGCATTTTAGATTTATTCACGACAGTCATGACAGGATGTTTGGGAGGCACAGACAGAGAAAATTTCTCAACAAGGTAACCTTGTAATAAAGTCTAAGGCGTAGATCATGACATATGAACACATTCGCAAAAAGAATCTTGAACGGTTTTCTCCGAGAAAGATTTTTGACATCAGTCAAAAACCAGACTGTAATCGATTTTTCACGTAAACTAATAATGAAATGCCCTTCTGTACAAAGCAGCAGATATTTGAAACGTCAGAAAAGCTTGGTGGCAGCCAGACTGTAGACGCCCAAGTGAATGTTTTCCCTCAAGATAAATAAGGCTGTGGCAGCTGCTGTCTACACTTACCACCCCTGCCCATATGAAACACGTACAAAGTGTTGAATGGAACAGACGGTTTTGTTATGAGACAAGTTTTGTTTTTGCTTCTTGAAGAAACAAGTTTTCTCTTAAAAGAAAACCAGCTTCCTACCAACCATTTACAAATTTCTGTAAGTGTACAAAAATACAAATATGAAAATAAAAACTACTGTGCACAAATGGAACTTACTTTCCAAGAAAAGCTCCTTATTCTATAACTTGCATTTCCAAATTTGAAGAAATTTATTTTCCACTCTAATAGCCCTTGCAAGTTAGAATGGTCCTTGCATGTAAATTGGTATGTTCTATTTGTTTTTTAATCTCATGAGAAACTTCAAGCCAAATGAGACTGGAATTATATAAATGCGTTTGTCCTCAACATCTAACTGCAAAACGATTTAAATTCTGATAACTGAACAGTTGTCAAAACTTTAGGAAATGCATTTCGTCAATCTTCATGTGGTAGGTGGTCCAAATTCAGCATGGAACTGTGCTGCCCATTGAAGCCTACACCTGTTGTGATGGTACTTTCTTGAGTTGAAGGATAGAAGCTATTATCAAAATTTTATTGAAATTTGTACCACTGTATAAAAACGGTATTGGTTCAGCCCAAGACAATGTGCTCAGATATTTCCTAATAGAAGGGCTAGAGATGATAAAAGGGTTTATAGAAGGGAAAAGAAGAAGGAACAGTTATATAACACCAAGAAAAATATAATATTTGCATTTAGCTCCTGATTACGCTTTCAAAATGGTGAAAAACAATGATGGAGCAGTGATAAAACTTACTCAAGTGGCGCACAATATTTCTCAACACAAAAGGCGATATGATTCCACAGTCATACTCAGTCATCCACTTTGGAAAGTCACCATTCACAACTGAAACCCAAACAAAAAGTCTCCTAGACATTTCATTGTTGTATCCTCAAAACCAGCAATCACAGGAAATTCAAAGAAAAAAATCCAATTCAAAATATAAGGAGCTTGTCCTTTTAAAAAAAAGCACTCGATGGCTAGTGACTACTAGTAAAAGAAAGCTAACTGATGAAACTTTTCATCCCACGACAAACGACGAAAGCTGCAGTCATCATTTGCCGTGGTGGAGTTAGCAGCTGTCTTTCTGTGCTCCATTTCACTGAAAGGGAGACAGCAAGAACACAGGAGCAATAAAGGCCAAAATCTGTTGCAGGGCGTCTGTTTCCACAGCTGGAGACAGGGCACTTACTATTCTATATACAGCAGTCCAGCTTAGACACTCAAGTGGGCCGTGTTAAATTGCAGGGCTGTGCAATCTGACCATTAACAAGTCCCCAATCAGTTTCGCCTTGCCTTGGCCCATAAGCCAATCTGCTTCAAAAACACATTTCCTCCTGTCCCACGAGTGTGACTATGCTTGTTCAGTATTACTTAATGGGACAAAAAACCAAAGACAATACATTATATAACAAGGGCTGGCCCTCTACAGCTAAAGGCCATTAGGAAGAACTGGTCCAACTTGACATAACACTCAATTATTAAGAAACTAGACAAGTTTAGCGTGAGATTCTCTCACCTTCATTAGAACTGATTATTTTTTAAAGGCGTGTGTTGTCACAGGCTGTATCTGCAAGCAGTTTTTAAATGCATTTCCAACGTCAACACGTTGGGGCACTGCAGATTAACTTAAAAGTAATACATTTAAAAAATTCTTTTATTCAGAAGGGATGAAAGGGGGGGGGAAGGGGTTGTCTGGATTTTTCAAAACAGTTATTTGACTTTGAGGATATTTGCTAAAACGCTAATTAGTTTCATGGACCTCCACCAAAGGCTGGACCACAAATCATGGTCCCAGAAGCCGGCCAAACATTAAGTTACACTGACCCGAAACAGGGAAACTCCCAGGAGGGAGGAGGATGGAGTTTATTTTAATTACACTGGAGAATAAGCTTGCTGGGCTTGAATCAGTCCCTACCGACCGGCCGGCACACGGAAACGCGCGCTCACTTACCGAGGCGCAGGCTCCCGTGGAACCAGGGCTGGCAGTGTTATTCTCCTCGGGACTCAGAGGGGCTTCCTCTGGCCCCCGAGTCACAAGAATTCTGAAATGCTGTTGCCCCGCATTTTGATCTTGCCTGATCTTAAACGTGCAGCCCTGACCCTGTGGTGTCCTTTCCACGGAGTTGGTCCTGTGGATTTCGGGAGCCACCCTGCGGCCCCGAGGTGGCGTCTCCGGGTGGCCGCGCTCTTCCGTGGGGCTCCCATGCTCGGCCCGGGGCTGCGTGGGGTACGAAGTGCTCCTCTCCAGACGAATGCGGGGATACCTCACCAACCTGTCCCCCTTGGTGCCAGTGAACCCGAAGTTGAAGTCACCGGCCAGCCCTGGCGCGCCGGCTTGCGGCTGCTGCAACTGGAAGACAAAGCACCGCTTCCCGGAACTTCCAGAAGCATCTGGAACATGCTGCAGGGACCAGCGCCTGGGCTCCGGCGCCGATAGGCCGCTCTGGCCGTCGGCCCCGAAGGGCGTCAGCCTCACCTGTCGCACGTCTGCACTGGAGGCGCGGTGCTGGATGCGGAGCCCACTGCCGCCCTCCCAGCCCCTGACGGCCAAGGGCTCGGCCTCCTTGAGGCCGTCGGGGGCTACAGGGCCCGGCACTTGGCGGCCACACATACCATTGACCTGCGGGCCCAGAGCCCTTGCCGCTCTGGGAGGGGAGCTCTCGGAACTCTCGGGCTCCGGGGGCTCCGGACAGCCGCCCCGAGGCACCGAGCCCGCGTCGCCGTCCGGGGCCTCGGGCGGCCCGCACCCGTCAGGGGCCCCGTCGGCCGCCTTGCGCTGCAGCGAGATCTGCACAGATGAGCTCCGGGTGGGCCGCGCGTCGAAGGGGCTCAGGAGCTGTGGGATGAACATGGACGTGCTGCGCTTGAGCGCGCCCATGCCTCCCTGCAGGCCGCCTCCGCCGTCCTCTGCTCCATTCGGGGTGAAGGGGTGAGGGCCGCTCCGCCGCGGGAGCGTGTGGAATGCCATGAAAAAGTCGTCTTCTCTCTCCTGGTCTAGAATCTCTGATTCGGGGGCTGTGTTGCTGCGACCTGAGCCAAAATGAAACCGAAGCCGATGGGCCATGGTGCCCAGAGGGCCAGGGAGGGAGAGGACGAGCGTCAACAAGAAGCCTGGTGCTGCCAGAAGTCAAAAACCAAAGTCACAAACTCCAAGAAAAAGTGTCCCATCTGCCAAACCGTTAGCACTGCAGCACCAAGAGCGACAGATAGCAGAAATAACCCAAGTGGCAAGCGGCATTCCAGGCATGATTGGATAAGAGCAAAAAGCTCTCATCCACACTGTGACAGAGGGTAGGATGGCCAGAACCACATGACTGCGGTCTCCCCCTCCAATGCCAGCTTGTGGACTTAGTGGAGTTTTCCCCCCTCTCGCTCTCAATTTTTTTTTTTTTTTTAAACAGCAAGAGCCTGAAACAGCACCTTCCCAGCTGCTGCTTTTCCATCAGACAGGAGTGGCCCCAGCAGGGAGCTCTCACAGCTGACTAAGGCAGCAAACACACTCCAAGCCATGCTGCTATAAATCTAACCGCACGGTGCTCACCGGACAGTTCTTTCCGAACCAAGCAAGGCACCGCGACTCTCTCTAACCAATGTGAGAGAAACCTGGCATCCAACACAGAAGCACACGCAGTATATCCGCCCACTTCCCCACCACCTTACCCACTGAACCAGATAATGACAAGTAAAAATGCCATGGCCGCTGGAAGACTCTTTCACGAGCAATCGGATGTTATGCTCCCCTGTTATTTATGATGTCACCACACTACCATGATGGAATGCAAACTCATAAAATGTACTATAAATACGATTACACACCCCACAGGATGAGTGTCCCTTTAACACGAAATAATTAGACCATGATCTACAAGTAACAAAATAGCTAAATGGAGGGGGGTACAACTTACAACACTGCCAGTTAAGGTCTGCCTCTGGCTACTACAGCATTTTTCATTTAAAAGATTGGGGGGGAGACGCAATCTCATACATAATATGATTCTCAGACATGGCGGTACCAGAGGAAAGGAGCTCAGCTGGAGAAAACATTCTCTCCCCTATGCCAGACAGGAAAAAAAACAACCACCCTTGTGCCACCACTGCACCCCCCCCCCCCGAAAAAAAGGGGAAGGAAAGTTGAAGAAGGGTGGGCATGTGGAATAAATTAACTTAAATACCATGCAGAAGAAAGGCTGCCTGGAGCTGACTGTTTTCCGGTAAGAAGTCAGTATTATCACCCCAGTTGGGATACAAACATAGAATCTTGCTGTTTTTGAAGGACCAAAAAGGACCTAAGCAATAAAAGTGAAAGTCCACGTTCAAAAAGCTGTCATCGGATTTGTAGCTAACTTGGAATATATTCTGTGTGTTTTAAACATACTCTTTTCCATGATCCAGAAACATCAGTTATTTAACAAAGAGGTTTATTTAGGAGGGAGTAAAAAATAGGGGGCGGGGGGTGGAATACCAAGCTGCAAAGAGTGACAAAAAGTTTATTTTAAAATCCGCAAAGCATGACTGTGTCAACAGCTCTGGAGTCCAGGGTGTGGAGCATTAACCTGTGTTTACATACATCCAAATCTGTTTTCTAAAGGCATGTGTTTTAAATGCCAAAAATGATCTCTATGAGAGAAGTGGAAGCCAGTTTGTTTAATGCGAAAACCGCCTAGCACCACTACAGTCAACTACGGTCACGGATAGTCTTAGCTGGGTTAATAGCCAACAAAGAAGAAACCACTGCCAGCAGCATTCGCTTCATAGTAACAACACTGCAGATGGCCTGGGGCAAAGCTAGGTACATAAAACACCACTTTTCAGATAAAGTTTATATTCAAATGGGATTTCTTAGAGCTCTGCATTCATTCAAAGCCCTCTTGGGCTTGGAAGTATAGTTTAGGGCTCATGGCAAGGTCATCTCAACAACACTCATTCTTTTAGATATTGGAAAACAAAATTTTTACAGTGAATTTCCTTTAATATCAGAAAAATAATGAGTTAAAGCCCATATGACAAGAGGCAATTCTTCCTCAAAGTTGACCATTTCTTCACCTTGAAGTGTTATTATGCTCAATAAATGAGAGAGTAAGGATTAGTCTTGTGGCTGCATCTATGTCTCCAGGGACTTACTGTTACTCTGCTGAACATTGCTGAATTCAGTGTTTGCTGGATGAAAGATGGAGTGCTAAGAACTGCACCCTCAATCAGAATTTCTTATTCAATTTAACAAGAAAATAACTGCATACACAAAGCAAAAGTGATTTTAGCTACTCAGTACTACTAAGTATCACCTAAGGTACAAAATGTCCAGTTCAATGCAACCACCGAGAATCCATATATTTTAATAGAAAAGCTATCAGGATGGTGGGCCAGCATCTATTGGCTTTCTAATTTGGAGAGTAACACAAGGCATAGGAGATCAAATATACCCCCAAGTTCCCTAAGGGTTGAAGGCCTGGCTATTCACCACCACTGGCCTGAGACTTAGGAGACCAGCAGTTACATAATTACATAAGGGCTCTAGACCTCAGTTCTCTTTCTTCATTTGCAAGGACAGAGAATTAAATGAGTTAACATTATAAGGTTCCTCCAGACCAAATATTCTATTAAACTCAAGCTATTCAAAAACTTGTAAGTTTCAGTTGAATTCTGCAGAAAGAAGGGTCCATAAGAACATTTCTTTTAAGCAAATAATATACGGTTGGACCCACCGTATCTGCGGGTTCCACACTCATGGATTCAACCAACTCGAATCAAAAATATTCAGGGGAAAAAAATTCCAGCAAGTTCCAAAAAGCAAAACTTGAATTTGCCTCATACAGGCAACTATTTACATAGCATTTACATTGTATTGCGTATTGTAAGTAATCTAGAGATAAATTTCAAGTATACAGGAGAATGTGTTTAGGTTACATGCAAATATTTCGCCATTTTATATTAAAGACTTCAGCATCCTTGGATTTTGGTATCTGCAGGGGTCCTGGAACCAATCCCCCCATGGATACTGAGGGACGACTGTACATAAGTTTCAGGGAAAGCAAATTTGAGTACAACTGACTCCACTGAGTTATAATACCACTTCTGAGAGTACCTTAAAACATTATACATATCATAATAATATTCATTTTCATAGTTGGAACACTTGGCTCATAGGTATTTGATGTATACATTCTAGGGAGTTAAATCTGGCAAAGTGCTTTAAGCCAGATTTGCTTCTGAAACTCCATTTCTAAAATGAAATGTAAGTTGTATCAGTTACATACATACACATATGTATACCTACTTACCTATCAATCTATATAAAATGCATGTACCAGTTTTATGCCTCAGGCATATTTCTGGTTCTTTGAAGTTACTATCTATGAATTTCCCTCGAGAAAGTACCACTTTTAAAAAACAGCTTAATTTTACCTCCTAAATATAGATTCACTTTTTGCTATATACTGTTAATTAGATTTTTGTTTTCCCAGAGAGATTCATTATTGAACATGTCACAGTCACATGGTCTGGCTTATACATAAAAACCATGAAAGGTTCATTTACGTGAGTAATGGTGGCGACAGATTTGCCTATCGTTTGCATCCCCAGAAGAAGAGCATAAATACATGGTTTGATAAATCACCAGTGTGACTTTCACAAATATTAACTACGATACAAACATACACATACACAAATTAATTGTCCTACTCATATAAAAATGTTTGAATTATGAACATTAAATTAGTAATGGGACAAAAATGGTCTTATTGAGGGACATGTATACTGGCAGAAGTACAACATAAATACAGGTTTTTAAAAGATGCTGCTCTAAAAATTCAGGTTTTGAAAAAATGAAGCAAAAATTAAAAATTGGGACCCACTTACCAGTCTGTTTTCATCAAATACTTCAAACAAGAGTCTGTGATTAGATGGGTTTACCTATGAGGGACAGAAATAATATTTTTTAAATGGGCAGAAATAATTCAAGGAATGAAATAAGAGACTGAAAGAATAAAATGCTTTATAACACACCCAAATCAACAATATAAACAATTAACTTGCTCTTTCATCAACTAAATCAAGTTTTCTATTATTGATTTCTATTATTATTCTATGCCTAATATTTAGACATATCAGAAGAATAAAACGCTTAATTTTAAGCTGCTTTTCTAACATAAGAAAGGATAATTCTAAGTAGTTTTTAACAGTTGCTAAATCTCCCCTAAAAAGGCATCCTCGTGCCTGTACACCAAAGGCTACACCCTCGCAAAGGTCTACGCCTGAGGAAATTTCTTAGGTCTAATAATAAAAGCAATGATTAAAAAATAATGAAGAAAATAGTAAAAAGTGGCCCTTTACCATTGTACGAGTACTTTTTAGGCACTATCTCCTTTATTAAATATCAAAACCACATGATCTCGTTTATTCTCAAAGCAGCCCTATGATGTATAACTGTCACCCCAATTTTACAAATGAGGAGCTGAGCCCAGCAGGGGAAAGTAACTTGCCCAGGAGCTGGTTATGCAGGGCAACCAGGAGCCCCACCAGGTCTGGCCTGTGAGTCTCCAGAGCCCATGGTTCGAGCCATTAGAGAGACAAAGAAATAAAAGATGGCCCCTCTTCCAGCAACTGTGGGGTCAATGTCAGAGCTACTGGGCTTTCGATGTCTTTTTGCTTCTTTCTGTCTCTTTACCCAAACCTCACTGAAATAGCAGAAATCATCCTTCGGACTCAAGTATTCAATATCATTTAGTTAAGGACCAACCATGTGTGGGACATGGTGGGAAGTGTTCTCATTTCTATCATTGTATGTAAATCCTGGAAAACAACCTTACCAAGTGAGGATTCCTCTCTCCTAGTGAGAGACAAGGAGCCTGTGGGGAGTGTGAGTCCTTGGGGCGGGGGGGCTATCTCCAGGGTTGGAAAGGATGTAAGTGGTAGGACCCAGGTCCACCATCACTAAGTAGAGAGAGGGAGAAGGGAATGAAATAACATTTGATGGTACAGAGAACACGACTTGTGCTTCTGACCCCTTGGCTTGCTCTTAGCCTAGTGATGGAGCAGGCAGGTGGGCAGGGGGCTTAGTGTCTGTTTGAAAGCTCAGTGAAGGGTTGTACTGCTGACCAGTGCATCCACAGGCTGTTGCAGAAGCTGGCATACAGTAAGCACTCAATAAAGATTTGTGCAATGAATACAACAAAAATGTTTTTTTTAATGACCCCCCCCAAAAAATAGAGTTTACATATATTTAGAGCTTATATAAGTTGAAAAAAACCTTGGATGTACTAAAATTTACAGAAATGCGGCCAAGGTGTTAAACTGAAAGAAGTCTAAGTAATTTGGAGTATTACAAGTGGAAAGCTGTATCTGAGAGTTAGCTACGGGCCAATAATATCTATCTGCCCCCATTACTTTTTCAGCCCTTCATGAAGTAATTTAAAATACATCTGGTAGAGGCTACACATAGGATCTCACCAAGTATTAAAATATCCATGCCATATTTTAGCTCTGAACATAATAGAAAACAGATGTCGTATATAGCGATCTAAGTTCGGAGCACATAAGATACCATTGTGATTGAAAGGAAGAAATCAGGACCAATTATAACAAGTCTAATGGTAATATTGTTCTTTGGGAAGCTACACGAATCAGAAGATCTTATTTAGAGCATTTCTGGAAGTAGAGTAGTTTTTAATATCACAACTATACAGATGATAAAAATTAATTCATCCTGAAGAGGAAAAAACCCTCTTTTCCATTAAATACTTGAGCAGCTTAATATTTTCAAAATTTCAGTACAAAAAAAAAACAACTGCAAAAATTCACTGAATAGTAGTCTCCATTAATTCACAGAATTCAGTCTTTCTACACATAGCTCTTCTAGATATTAAATATAAAAGGTTGAGGAAATCTACCTAATTTGGTGATATTTAAACTCCAGAAGTAGTTTTATATTACACACAAACTCACACTGAATCTCTGAATTGTAAAAATTTTCTTTCCTAATTGGAACACGACTGGCAACCTTTAGGCTTCTTTTTAATCATGTTGCTTCTACTGGGTTCGTGTCTCATAGAAATAAATAAGCTCTTGTTTTAATTATATTTTACCTTATTTTTTTTTTTAAAGAAAAACTTGCATAGAAAAGCTAAAATATGGTATTTGGATGACTTTCTTTTTGTTTCCCTCAAACATCCCAAAATGAAACAAGTCCAGATTTTGTTACCACTAGTCACAGTCTTTGAAAATTTGGGGCACATTAGGAAGCTACCCAACCATTTCTCCTCTTAAAAGGAATTTCATAATAAAAATTTAACAGATGTCACTCAATGTGAGTCTGTTGTGATAATATATCAATCTAGTTATCAATGACAATTATTATCCGCCCCCCAAAAAAAGAAAAACTTACTCTAAAATAAAATTCTTCATTCCACTTTGGGTTCAGGGTCTGGAAGAAAAATCATCTTGTAATTTATTTTACAGTCTTTTGAAACATTAACAGTTACTAGTACAATGCAGTCCACACAGTTGCTTAAACTTTTTCTTCCCCCCCCCACTAAAAACACAGCTAAGAGATTTTCAAAATGGCAACAGAGGAAGCATTTAGTCAATTATCTGAGACTATTCTATCAATCAAACTAGATGGGGATGGGATGTATTTATGAAACAGATGATTCACAGGTAAGAAACCATAAATTTCATGCTATCAACCAGAAGGAATAACGTCAGGGACCTAACAAAGAGCCATCATCATGAAAACAAAGATATTCTTCAAGAAATTAACACTGATATGATTATTCTATCAAGAAGGAAATGAACTTTGCTTATTTCCCTCAACCTGCTACAAATCTGTCTTGGAGAGCAAAGAAGCAGGTGGCAGGAGGGTGACAGTGTTCACTATTTATACAAAAACTGAAATCTGAAGACTATTTTATAAAGAACAATATTGATGATCAGATTATATAACATGAAAAAACTCTGCCAGTTATAAACCAAAAGTGAACTCTTTTCCCCCAAATACCCAGGTTTAAAAAAACTCATCTACCTATCCTCCAATCCTCCTCTCTACCCATCCACACCCATCCATCCATCCATCTCCACATCAATCTATATAAATATACATCTCACAAGGACATGGAAAGATACTTTTGTCCTCAGCTTGGATAAAAGATGGACCACCAAACAGCCTTTGAAACTAAGATGAAACATACTATGGGAGAATACATTTACACATGTGTTTGTGCATTTGGACATGCATCACACTCTGAAATAAACACGTCTCTCAAAAATTCTATGTAAAAATTTGAGACTGAAAAATCACCACCTCACCAAGGACTACAGATATTTTAAACTTAGAATGCTATTTGTCTTTATCAATCTTTTTCCTTTAAAACCTAGTGCAGGAAGCAGCAGCAAAATAAAAGCAACACAAAGCACCATAAAAAAATAAACTGAATTTGTAAAACACTGAACTGGCATTACAGAAAAAAAAAATCAGCAATTTCCCCACCCACAACTCAACGGGGCGTTTAACCCTAAATAAAGGGGTTTCACACTTCTAGCTGTGAATCGAGCCGGGGATGGTAACGAGTGAGAGGGCTGGGGGGAGGACGGCGGAGAGGTGGGAGCAGGCCCAGGTCCGCCATGGGCTGCAGCCGGTCCGGAGCCCAGCTTCATGGAAATGCAGAGGGGGAGAGGCAAAGGACAGGTGAGGGAAGGAAACAGACAGGTGAGACCACAACACGCATGAAGGACCAGGCACCCGGCCACGAGGAGAGGACGATGAAAACAGTTCTTAAACCCCGGGCGCAGCACAGAAATACTAACCAGGAGGCTGGCTGCCGAACGAGGCAGACAGCGCAGCCCCGGCTACGGAGCGACACCCTCTACCGTGGAGCGGAGGGAGGAGGACCTCCCCTCGGAAGGAAACACATTTCAGTATCCCCGATCGCCGGCTGTGGTGGCTTTGGTGGCTTTGGTTCTCTGCTCCCTCCGTGTCTGGCAGGCAATCAGGTCCCCGACTGCCTTCCCTGCAAGGCGGGCCTCCCGCCCCGCTGGAAACTCAACCAGCGGCAGCGCCCAACAGGGAACAATGGCCTCCGTCCTTCACAGGAATCCTCCCCACTCATCAAAATACCGGCTCCCGTTCGCTAAACTGATTTTCAGTGCCAGTCGGAATGCCAGGTGGAAGACACGCTAGACTGCTGTGTCTTCCTTACAGAAAATGACCTGGCCGCAGACCCCTGGCGTCGTCTGCACGATGGCAGGAGAATTACCATTTTTTAAAAGCCATCACGCTCTCCAGGAACTGCTTATCACATAGAGTGTTGAAACTGTTTACCCCGCAAAGGTGGGGAGGGAAAGATAATAGGAATCTATAAGTAATACTGAAGCACAGATAAGAACAGTACTTCTGATAGAAAACATGCATCTTCAATAAATCCTCCAAATATGGAGTAAATATGTTTTAATATATTTTATAGATAGATATACAGAAACATGGAGATAGATGAATTAAGATGTAATTATGGATATAAATCTATGTTCTAATATATTTTATAGATGTATATAAAAACATGGAGATAGATGAGTTAAGAGATAATATGGATATATGCTTTAGTATATTTTATAGATGTATATAAAAATATGGAGACAGATGAATTAAGGTATAATTATGGAAACAAATCTTTAATGAAATCATAGGTGTAAAATTTAGAAAAGTGAAACATACACACAAAATGTGTAGTTTTATTGTTAATATTTTTTATTTGTTTTTGTGTAGCTAAGCAAGTATTTTGCTTCCTTTGGTAATACCTGTTTTAAGTTAAACCATTCCCTTTGTGACTACCAAATCCATAAGCCACTCCATTTCATTAAATGTATTTTAAATTGCTTTAACTTTCTTTTCGTAAACTAACAAGCCAACAAGAACAAGTCCTTGTTTTGCTTTATTCTTTGCAGGGAAAAAAAAATTCTACTTGTAATCATGCATATTTTAATACTGTTTTTATAGTCATTTAACTAAAAGCCAAAACCGGTATCTTGGGTTAACACTGAAAAGTCTGAATTGAATTTATAGAATTAATGCAAATACGGCCATCTTAAAATATAAACTTCTACAGAGCTCAAAGACATAACTTAATGAGATTTAATTATGACTTAAAAGATGTTTAATTAAGGATGGACCTTACCTTTTTAATTGTTTTTGTCTGTACCAAAGCAAGTTCTCTATTCTCATCTGCTACGTACAATGAAAGTTTCACATATGGATCACTGTAAGAAAAAATAGGATTATACTTTTCATTTTAAAAATACAAAAAGGAAAGTAGCCATAACCTAACTGAAAACGCAAAAATATCACTTAATGACCAGCTTGTATAAATTTCACAAACTAAGCAGTAACATTTTTAACATGCTTATAACTAGGTAAATATACTGAGGAAAGTTTCTATCACCTAGAACCATGGATGTTTATTTAAAAGCAAAACCAACATCAAACTCGTATTCTAATTTAAAAGATCATCTTCTCTACTCTTAATGCAAAAGAATTAATCTCCCATAGTATTTTTTCTAAGCACAATCAGATTCTGAAAAGATTACAAGAAAAATTATTAAAAGGCATATAAAATTTGTTCAGACTAGTAAAATCTAGCTAGAAAATTTAGTTTGCATCTTATTTATATTCTGATTTCTATTACGTTGGTAAAAATTACTTTTCTTTCAGTAGAGGTAAAACAGGCATTGTTCATCTAAGTCAACATATATCATCTTACACATTAAAACAAAAACATACACACAAAAAATTAAAGCCCAGTAAGTCAACAGAGTTGCCCAAAGTTACAGATTTTAGTAAAGTCTTGATTAAATTTCAGGTTTCCTGACTACAAGTTCCAGAGTTCCTATCATTTCCTTGGGAAACTGAAAACTTTTAGCCAGAAGTATATTGAAAGGATTACTTAATGTGAATTATCTACGAAGAGCTTGGTAAGTCCACTCCTCACACGTTCCGGAGTTGCTAACACTGGGAGAGCTCAAATCTAGTTAAACTATAAGAATTTGGGATCCAGGTTCTTCTGTTTTACACTTGAGATCCTTAAAGTCATAGGAAGGGCCTTCGTGTATTCAATCCCCAAATTTTCACTCATCTAATTACCGATAGTGGATGATTTATTTCTATCCAATTTGAGAGTTATCCTTTAGTAGTTATACATACCACAACTATTAACCCTTATTTTGCAACTTCCAGGGTATTTCTAAAGATTATACAGAGTACCATAAAATGCTTAAGACTATATTTGTGTTTATTAGATAGCTCAATAAATATGCCGTGAAATCCCTTAAGGAAAGAGAATGGTGTGATAAAATGAAAAGTTTAGTACTAACAGGACTATACTTGATATCCAAAAAACAGAAATCAAAAGTCAGTGAAAAATACTGTTGGTGTCTATGTGTAGTATTTATTACCCATAAGATGCATCTCAGTAGAAGTTATACCCCCCCATCTCCTTAAACAAACACACAAAAAAACAATAGAATTTTCTCAGTTATATTCTGAGTAAATATTTTTATTTTTAACATTCTGGTTTAGAAGAAGGTATTAGTCAACCCTCTGTCACTTAACCATAAACCACAGATTCTGTTTCACTAAAGAACATCTAACCAGATGCACCTACTTCTCCTTATCTGGAGATCACCCTCAGCCTCAGAATAAAGATGAACCAAGAACCAGAACCTAATCTAGGTCTAAAGACCCTAAGAACGCCTTCCTAATCAGAGCCATGGTCTGGGTGATGGACCAGGAGTATAATTCTAGGTCAGTGGTTCTCAGATTTGAGCATATCACAACTGCCTGGGGGCGGGAGCAGTTAAAACACAGATTGCTGGGCCCCAGCCCCAAATACCCGCAAAGGATCTAGTAGGTCTGGGGTAGGACCATAGAATTTGCATCTCAAATAAACGCCCAGTGATGCTGGTGCTCTTGAGTCAGGAATCACACTCTGAGAACCACTGTTCTACATGGTATTTGAAAAGAGTATTTTCTAGTTATAGAAACCCATTTTCTATTTCCAGCCACCAAGCTATTGCTAAAAAGAGCTCACGGCCTGATATCTGTTATCTCAATAGGCTCCCAGTATGCAATGGAGGTGATTGCACGCTCGTACACACACACACACACATACACACACATCACAGAGAAGACAAAAAACTCTGCTGACTGCCATCTCTTCTTTTCATGCCCCCTGGCTGTCACGATTGCTGCCTGTTATATAACTGCAATAAAGAGCTAGGCACTCACTTTAATGAACATCCACATTCTTCCTCTAATCATTTACTGACCTCAGTTTATATCCCCTGAATAGTTCACAATGAGTGACACATACAGTTGGGGTTTGAGGGTGGGGTCTCTGAGGACATTGTCCCCCAGCTGTGACAAGGAAGGCATGTCTGGGCCTGTCTTGAGTGTTCATCCAGGCAGAAGTAGGTACTACGGTGACGATGTGAAAGATTGACCAGGAAACTTCCTGGAAGAGAATTCAAGGTGAACAGAGAACCAAAGGCCAAGGGTGGGAGCTGGTGAAAGGACAGTAGGAGCAAGTTCACGGGAAGGGAGCACAGGGCTTGGGATGGGCTGGTGAAAGGATGGTAGGCTGTAAGTTCAAGAGTGGTGGGGCTGGAGTGGGGAGGGGAGCCAGCTGTCCAGATCCATCTCCCTTTCCAACAGTACAGCAGTACCACTCCAATCAACAAATGTTTACAGAGCACCGACTACACTCCCAGGAGTGGGCAACAAAAAGGATTAAACAAAAAAGGATCAGGGGCTTCCCTGGTGGCGCAGTGGTTGAGAGTCCGCCTGCCAATGCAGGGGACACGGGTTCGTGCCCCGGTCCGGGAAGGTCCCACACGCTGGGCCCATGAGCCATGGCCGCTGAGCCTGCGTGTCCGGAGCCTGTGCCGGGAGGGGCCGCAACAGTGAGAGGCCCGTGTACCGCAAAAACAAGCAAACAAACAAACAAGTGGTTGGACTAAATTAGTGGTTTTCAAACTGCTGACTCGACAGAGCCTTACTTAGTTCTGCGTAACTATCTCAGGATAACTACAGGCTACCTTTTCTACCTTAATCTGTTTTATATATGGGTTGTTCATGTTAGAATATTTTTGGACAGGGCTCTATAGCTTAAAAAAATGAAGTTTAAAGCCAGTAGACTGGATGATTCCTTTTGGTTAGGATATTCTGAATCTCAGAATAATTCAAACTCACTTCTCTTCATTCGTAATAACAATAGCCCAGCCCATCCTAAGTAAATACGGATTGGCTTCCTAAAGATATGGCAGGAAGAGGGAATAACACCCTATCCTCTCCACCAGGGAATGAAGGGTGAAGCCCACAGTTGTATGAGAACCCCCCCACCTTGATCATCACTGGGCTGGTATTTTCTTATACACATTACCAGCTTTAACCAACTTACCTATGAGGTATCAAGAACATATCACCTGAGCAATAACTGAAACAAAAGGCAGGCAGGTGTGCATGTGTGTCAGGGGGAGGGGCAAGGCTGAGGGACAGCAAGCCTCATCACCAGCTTCTTTTCAAAAGCTTGCTTGTTGTTCTAACCCCTGACGGCCTTCATCTGAGTGTGATGCTCCGCAGAAGTGGTGGGAGGAAGAATTCAGTTCCCAGAGACTTTTTCACACTGACTTGAGCTGTCTGATAGAGGCAGCAGCTCTGGAAGAAGCTTCTGCCCTCTGAAGCTCTACTTCTCAGATCTCACACTCTCCACACCTTTACGACGAAAGGCCGGCCAAATCCTGAGGTCAATGGTAGGTTATGTTCAAGACTTACCTCCCCCCAGCTAGACCACCAGAAGGTTTAGGAAAGACACATAAAAAGCTCATCAGGGGCTTCTATTATGGGGAGTAGACACAGGGTACAGCTATAGGGGCAGAGGTTCCGGTTTTCATGTTACTCCCTGTACACTGAAGATTTTTGTTGCTGTTATTAACCAGTAATACATAATACTTTTATTATTTAAAAAAAAACCAGGAGGGCCATGGAGGGAAGTAGGCAAGAAGACCATCTATCTCCTCAGCTGGTACTTCTTCATTTGGTGCCCTTGACCATCTCCACTGGAGTCTCAAATCTCAACTTCACCAACTCTCTAAGTGACCTTCAGTCACTTAACCGCTCTTAACTTAACCACTCTTAACTTCAGGTGGTTCATGAATGAAACGGGAATAATTCCTAACTCAGAGCATCACTGTGAGGACCAGAGAATATTATGTATTAATATTAGTAGTCACTTCAGCACCAAACACACAGTATGAGAATGACAGCTGTTGTAACTGAAGTCTGTTTTTTCCTCTCTTTCGAGACTTTTGAGGTTCTCTGTTGCTCCTTCCAAGCCCCCTAACTTCTGCTGTGATTGCTGATCTAATCTGACACTGATTACCTTATAGTATAAATTGGGTGCCGGCCAACCACAGCACACTAAGTGTCCCATGCTCCCTCATTATTCACGCTGCGTGGAAGCCCCATGGGGATCTGGGTGGAGATGATCAAACTGGTAGTATTATTTACAACCGAACTCAACAGGAGTCACTCTTGGCAACCAGTTACTGCCCTAGTGGCTGGTGTTCAGTGCAACTCATTAACATTACTCTCTAGGAAGCTCAACGCTTTGTGGATTAGAAGAGAAATGCTGTTTTCCAAACCTTTTGTTTTCTCTGCATAGTGAAGCTATTTGGGTACTACATTCTTTCTTTTCAGCCTTTATAAGGAGACAAACTGATGTTAGGATTCAAATAACATCCTAGTATTAACTGAGTACCTATATTCCAGGCAAGGACACAGGCATCGGAAATAAAACGACACTGTCCCGGCCCCATTCGAATGGGGCACAGAAGCAAAGCGATGATTGTGACACACTGTGCAGAGTACCCTGGCACACAACACTTCTAAGAGAAAGACTGCAGAACTACGGGACTGCGCTGATCTTAACCTGGCTTCAAGAATTCAGAGATGGGTCTCATTCTACCTTCGTCACCATTAAGCGAAAACAGTACAGACAAGGTCATTTCTTGGGAAGAGGTGGAAATAAGATTTTCTGGGCTTCCCTGTTGCTCAACCTCCCGGGACACACTGAACAAGGGCAGTTAGTCCTGATGTGTCATTAATAGGGTGACCCCCTCCATCGGAGTCACCCAGGTGTTCCATGACAAACAACTACGTGGAGAGGCTAGTCCTTTCGCACTGATCACTCATTTTCATCAGACTAGTCTTTGATGAGATTGGTGTACTATTTTCAAGGAGGCAGGGCAGTGAAGGGGGAGGCAGAGAGGCAGGTGGAGGGCAGAGTTGCCTCCACAGGCAAAGTGTTCAAGGGGGATTACGTTCAGACTGCGGCCAGGCTGGAATGGCACTGCCTCGTCTACCAGCTGTAAACCTGTCTTTCCAAGAGACTTGGATGTTATGAGAACAGTGAGAACGGTCTTCCTTTTTCAACCGTGCCTCCTGAGGGAGTACTCCGCCATCACCTGAGGGAGTACTCCGCCATCACCTGAAGGAGTACTCCGCCATCACCTGAAGGAGTACTCCGCCATCACCTGAGGGAGTACTCCGCCATCACCTGAGGGAGTACTCCGCCATCACCTGAGGGAGTACTCCGCCATCACCTGAGGGAGTACTCCGCCATCACCTGAGGGAGTACTCCGCCATCACCTGAAGGAGTACTCCGCCATCACCTGAGGGAGTACTCCGCCATCACCTGAGGGAGTACTCCGCCATCACCTGAGGGAGTACTCTGCCATCACCTGAGGGAGTACTCCGCCATCACCTGAGGGAGTACTCCGCCATCACCTGAGGGAGTACTCCGCCATCACCTGAGGGAGTACTCCGCCATCACCTGAGGGAGTACTCCGCCATCACCTGAGGGAGTACTCCGCCATCACCTGAAGGAGTACTCCGCCATCACCTGAAGGAGTACTCCGCCATCACCTGAAGGAGTACTCCGCCATCACCTGAAGGAAGCAGTCATTCTTTCCTATAAAATGAAGCTGCTTAATGTGCTGCTGGGACAGTCTGTGAAAGGATTGTGTCTTTGTTCCCTGTGAGCAAAACGCAGAGGTCCAATGTAGCATATCACACAACACTATAGGGGAAATTTTATTTTCACTACCCCATGTATGACACACTAAACCTTAGCCAACCCAGAGAAAATTTCATTGGAAAACCTGTTTTGCTGAAGGTTTCCTCATACCTTTCCACTTTTACTATCATAGTTAGTGTTACATAAATTACTGGTATCTGTAATAAAGAAATAATGCAAAACACTTACAAAGCAATAAGAAAAAAAATTACCTGGAAAGTGTGAGAGAATAAAACACATGAATGTATGTGATAACATCAAAACTGAAGTTCTCATCTAACAGGTGGTCCCAGATGCGAAAATAGCTAACACTTTCTAAAGAGAGGCAGACGTTTTAATACCCTACTACCGCAAAGAAATTATCACAAGTGTTTCTGGAAAGCAGTATGACAGGAGGTATCAAAACATTCAAAGAATTGATGCCTTTGATTCAACAAATCTATTTGTAAGGATTAATCCCAAAGAAATAATCAGAGATGCGGGCAAATATTTATCTGCAAAAGATACTCATTACAGCATCATATATAAGAAAATACTGGAAACAACTTTCCAGTCCAAGAGAGAAGTGATTAAATTATGGTATAATCAGGCGCTAGAATATTATAAACCATTAAAGCATCTTTTCAAAGAATATTATTAATATTATTTTATTAATTATATTATTATTTCTCCCAATATTATTAATTGGGAGAAAATATTCATAGTATAACATTAAGGAATAAGCATGATCTAAACATGTGACTAATTCTATATAGTCACTTTTTTTGTTGTTGTTAGTCAATAATGCTATTGTTAATAATATTGTAAATATTGTTATAATTATATTATAATAATAATATTAATATATATAATAATAATAATAATATAACAATAATATTGTTATAATAATATTGTAAATAATGTGATTTACGTGGGTAGCACTTAAAATCTGTTATGCTTTCATGGTTCCACACTAAGCATATATATATACAACATATATATATATAACATATATCTATATAAAACATATATATGTAACATATATATATATATACACGCACGAAAGCCACTGACACATAGCTAAAGTTAATAGTTGTTCTCTCTAGATTACAACTTTATGAATTAGGTTTATTTTCTTCTTTGTGGTTTTTATTTTTTTCTAACTTTTCTACTGTGAGCAAGTACTACTTTTATAAGTACAAAAATTATGAAAATAACTATAGTTACACATACGCTACAACTATAACATACTCTTCAGTGAGCCATGGAACCCTGTAATTTCATGGCTAGCCTAAAACCTTAATAACAAACACAAAAGAGCTTCAGATGTTTTTTCTACCCAGAAAATTGCCTTAAATGGGTGACTACGGAAGATATTTGAAAGAAATATGCACATATATTCTAGCCCTTGACATTTACCGAAAGGCATGAATTACACTTTGAAATACATCACTTGTCACCAACACTGACAATGAGTTGCTCATAAATATGTATGACCTTTCAACAAATGCAAGAAAGCAATGGGTCTACTACAGACAGAGGCATTTTTACCTTTGTCCAAAGGTAAAGAGGCATTAAAACTTTATAGCTTAGGTGGAGGCATAACCCTCCCAGACTTCAAAGCTCCAGTAATCAAAACAGCATGGTACTGGCACAAAAACAGACATGTGGATCAGTGGAACAGAGTAGAGAGCCCAGAAATAAACCCACACACCTACGGTAAATTAATCTTTGTCAAAGGAGGAAAGAATATACAATGGGGAAAAGACAGTCTCTTCAGCAAGTAGTATTGGGAAAGCTGGACAACCGCATGTAAATCAATGACGTTAGAACACACCCTCACACCATACACAAAAATAAACTGAAAATGGCTCGAAGACTTAAATATAAGACATGACACCATAAAACTCCTAGAAGAGAACATAGGCAAAACATTCTCTGACATAAATTGTAGCAATGCTTTCTCAGGTCGGTCTCCCAAGGCAACAGAAATAAAAATAAATAAATAAACAAATGGGACCTAATCAAACTTACAAGCTTTTGCACAGCAAAGGAAACTGTAAACAAAACGACAGTCTACGGACTGGGAGAAAATGTTTGCAAATGATGAGACCGACAAGGGCTTAATTTCCAAAATATACAAACAGGTCGTACAATTCAATAATAAAAAAACAAACAACCCAATCAAAAAATGAAAAGGCCTCAATAGACACTTCTCCAAAGAAGACATACAGATGACCAATAGGCACATGAAAAGCTGCTCAACACTGCTAATCATTAGAGAAATGCAAATCAAAACTACAATGAGGTATCACCTCACACCGGTCAGAATGGCCATCATTAAGAAGTCTACAAGTAACAAATGCTGAAGAGGGTGTAGAGAAAAGGCAACCCTCCTACACTGTTGGTGGGAATGTAAATTGGTACAGCCACCATGGAAAACAGTATGGAGGTTCCTTAAAAAACTAAAAACAGAGTTTGTATATGATCCTGCAATCCCACTCCTGGGCATATATCCGGAGAAAACTGTAATTCGAAAAGATACATGCACCCCAATGTTCACAGCAGCACTATTTACAATAGCCAAGACATGGAAACAACCTAAATGTCCATCAACAGATGACTGGACAAAGAAGATGTAGTACATATATACAATGGAATATTACTCACCATAAAGAGTGAAATAATGCCATCTGCAGCAACATGGATGCACCCAGAGGTTATCATACTAAGTGAAGTAAGTCAGAGAAAGACAAATACCACATGCTATCACTTATATGTGGAATCTGAAATATGACACAAACGAACTTATTTACAAAACAGAAACGGGCGCAGAAAGCAAACTTACGGCTACCAAAAAGGAAAGGGGGTGGGGGAGGGACAAATTAGGAGTCTGCAATTAGCAGATGCCAACTATTATATATAGAATGGACAAACAACAAGGCCCTACTGTACGGCACAGGGAACTATGTTCAATATCCTGTGATAAATCATAATGGAAAAGAATATGGGAAAGAATGTATATATAACTGAATCACCCTGCTGTACACCAGAAACTGACACAACATTGTGTATCAACTATACATCCACTCAAAAACCCCAACAACTTTACAGCTTCGGCACATTCTGTGAAGCTGCTGAAAATATACTTTTGGATATTTCAGGAATGACTTGGCTGTTTGGAGCAGCTTGTGGTTTGCCCCTATCCCAGCACCTTTGCAGTCACCCAAGTCTTAAAATGGCTAGTCAGGACCAACTCTCTCCTTGTCCTCTGCCATCCGCAACCAGTCACTCGGGGGTCCCAACCCTGGGTCCTAGAGACCCTTTGGAGTCGGGGGGTGGGAACACTGCATTGGGCATCTGTTTATCTCTGACACATAAATACACAGTTCTGTTTATATCGATGTAGATATGCAGTAGCCCATGAAAATATTTAAGCCAGAAGAGTTTGTTTTTAAAACAATTCGAATTAAAACCAATGTTTTCTTATCTTCTGCTAGGATAAATATCATTCAGTCACTAATAGGCAAAGGTCCACCTACAAATTACTAAAACGTTCACACAGCTGTCAAAGGAAGTGATAGCTGTGACATGCCTTTGTCTCCAGCATTTTCTATCACGTGTTTTTCCTGTATACATGCAATCAGCAGAGATTAAGAAACCACTTTTCTTTTATGCTAGTAATAGTTTAATAGAGGGACTTGCCCAGCGGTCCAGTGGTTAAGACTCCATGCTCCCAATGCAGGGGGCACGGGTTCAATCCCTGGTCAGGGAACTAAGATCCCACATGCCGCCCAGCGCGGCCTGAAAAAAAAAAAAATTAAAAAAAAAAAAGAGAGATAGCAACTCACAAAGCCATAAGGAAACAGGGAAACCAAAAACTGCTCCCTTATCAGAAACTGTTCGGTAATTAATTCCTCCAATAGGGTGTCCACCATGTGCAAAGGACTGTGGTGGACACCAAGGGGGGGAGGTCAAAAAAGTGGGGGGCAGGGGGATAGAGGTAAACAGATGCTGCCCTCAAAGAGGCTGTCTACCCCTGCTCCAGAGAAACCAAAGTCAGACAAGAGTGAATGCATATAATATGCAGATGTCGCCTTTATGAAAGTTGGCTATATACATATATTAAGAACTCAAAAAAGTCATAAATTTTTATGTTTATTAGATGATCTGAAATGCAGGGACCATCTTATGAACAGAAATAATAACTTCCATATCATTTATTAAGCACTTTCTGAGTTCACAGCATTGTGCGTGGTGCCTTATGTATACACCATCTCTGATCTTCAGAATAACCCTGGTAAGCAGGATGTTAGTAATCCCCATTTCATGGATAAAGAAAAGATAATATCCTAGTACATACGTGCACATGAAATGCTATGGAGCCATTAAGATGGTATTGATGAGGAACTTGATGTAGTTGCCTACAAAGAAAGTTGTTTACAAAGAAAGTTTAAAATTTTTAAAAAGTTTAAAAATTTAAAAAAGTTTAAAAATTTTTAAATTTTTAATTAAACTATATTAGAATTAAACTGTAAAGGCATATACACCTACTGCATTATAAATATACCAAGCTATAAACTAGTGTTTATTACCGCATTTATGAGACCATGAGTGATTTTTTTCTTCCTTTCATTTCTCTCTATATTCCAAATGATAGAGATGGTCACTATTTAGGCTGGAACACTGAGACCGCAAGGTGACATAGGTAGTCCCTATGGCCAGCCTCTCTGCCCCTCCCCACCAGGGAAGTCTCACTGGAAATGGTCCCAAATGGCAACAACCAGAAAATTCAAGTTAAACATACCAGACTTGTGCTGATAAAGTACAGTGGGATAAACGTTATAAATTTACCATCAATTTCTAATTGAACCACCACCTTCCTTTTCAAGTAACAAGGTCAAGACATCTCAAAGAGCCTTTAAAGAAAGGTATATAAACACACTCAGTGGAGTAAAAAGGAATGCTCTTTCTTAGTATCCCTGTTAGTATCCTGTTGGTGAAATATGCTTCATCACCACTGGAATAGTGTCTATTTGTGGGACCCCTGCCAGTGAAGTGATGTTTAATTACCATGTCCCCACTCAGCAATTCAAATCATGCACTTGTAAGAGAAATTACCAATTTTCCAAATTGATTAGACAAGACTGCACGAAAGCGTATCTTCTGAAAATACAGTTCAGAAACACATCACAGCACGTGCACATACTCAAACCACATGCACACAGACAGGTGTTATTCAACAACCTGAGAGTGTTTACAAAGCTTAGAGGGTTTTACTGCCTGATGTAGGTGGAATACCCAAAAGTAATCCATGATGAGATGCTTTAAATGTGGATTTCTCTGATTAGAAATGGTACAAGAAAGGTAAAACTACTTTGCATGACTCCTCATGTAGTATAGTAGTCCTGTCTCTTAATATGCAATAAACATTATGGACATTATGGAAATCTTCAGCCAAATGAGACCATTATAGCAAATACTATAATTACATACGTCATTCATTTCAAATTGCTGTAGGATAGTTCAGAGGGAGGTACTTCTATTTATTTTTTTTTTTTAAGATTTATTTATTAGTTCTCTATTTTTATTCTGGCTGCATCAGGTCTTAGGTGTGGCACACGGGATCTTCGTTGAGGCATGCGGGATCTTTAGTTGCGGTGCGCGGGCTCTTTGTTGCGCCACGCGGGCTTCTCTCCAGTCGTGGCGCGCAGGCTCCAGCGCGCATGGGCTCTGTAGTTTGCTGTACACAGGCTCTCCAGTTGAGGTGTATGAGCGCAGTAGCTGTGGCGCACAGGCTTAGTTGCCCCGCGGCATGTGGGATCTTAGTTCCCTGACCAGGGATCGAACCCACGTCCCCTGAATCATAAGGCGGATTCTTTACCACTGGACCACCAGGGAAGTCCATCAGAGGTACTTTTACTCACTTTCTTCAACCTTTACTCGAGTAGTCATGTTTGTTACCTTCCGAGGACTAGTCCAGCATAAAGTAGTAGGATCCGAACCCATAGGATCCCTACTTTAAGCACTCAGGATAACTAAAACCGCAGGAGTATATACAGGTACTCACACCAAGACTATGTAGAGCTCAAGTTCACTTTATATAAACTTTAAATAGTCCTTAAAAGCTCTGGCTGAACAAAAATCTGTATAATGAATCATTTCTGCATTACCTCCCACCACAGCCCCACAGACATGGTTTCACGAACAGAGATTTTATCTGTAAAACAAGTGTTTTTAAATACACGCACATACATACACACAAACACACAAGTCCTACTATTGTTAGTTAAAAGAGCATTTGGTCTTTGTCAATACATTTACCTGTGTGCATTTAATTCATTAAGAAAAGGTCCCAGAAGACTGTCCAATGGGAAATATATCCACAGGACAATATAGAATCAGTATAATATATGCACACTTTCAAATTTACCACACAACTAAATTCTTATTTCATTATCAGCTTTTACTGATCTTAATTATTTAACTGGAATAATTAATATAACCTCAAAGCTGTAAGTTTTCAAACAAAGACCAAGTTATGCCTAATATACTTGTATATTCATTTACCAAATGCTCCACAGACTTACTGTAATTCTTGCCTAGAGAAGGGTTATCAGCTGGAAAATATTTATGCAAATTGTTTAGCACAAAGGGTAATAAACTTCTACAACGCTACATAAGTAAAACCGACAGGAATTCCAAGAGGTAGGTCAGGCAGGAGCTCTACAGATGAGGCAAATGTGTTAATAACAGATGCAGAAATGGCTATCAAGGAAGAGTTCACTGTACATGGCTCTCCCATATCACCATCAGAAAGGAGAGCCACACCCTCTGCCAATATTTTCCTCCAGGTCCCACCCTGGCAAAAGAATCCTGGGCTGGCTAACAACAGGTTTGAATCTTAGGAGTCCTATGGATCTGAAATGACTGTTGGACCTAAATGCTAAATCTTCCCTAAAGACGTTCTTTGAAAACCACAGAGCCCAGTTCTACTGTTTACGTAATATGTACTCTATCCTCTAGCAGAAAGAGAAAGGACATGTGCTCAATCTATTAACTATCCAGGCCAGAGAAGGCAATCTACGTGGGGCACAGGCAAAGTCACCACATCAGAAGTCTTGTGTCACAGAGACTACGAATCCTACGACAAATTATGAGGTTGAATAGATTTATCATTGGAACTTTTTTTTCCATTGAAGTACAGTTGATTTACCATGTTCTGTTAGTTTCTGGTGTACAGCAAAGTGATTCAGTTATATATACATATAATAGTTTGCGACTGTTAATCCCCAACTCCCAATCCTTCCCCCCTCCTTGGTAACCACAAATCTGTATCATGGAAACATTCGAATATTCCCCATCAGCGCCCCTCCCCCTTCTTAAAACAGGCTACTGCTCACCTTTTCCCAAATACCTGTTGAGGGCTTCATTCTTACGTTCACTTGGCAGGACCTACACTCTGATGGTGTTTGCTCACAGTAATGATTAACTAGAACAATTCAGAACACCTCCATACACCCTCCCCGTTGTACGTGCACTAAGACAAGGATTCTGCTGCAGTGCAGACGTGTGGATTCCAGCACACGGCATCACCACGGTGGCTGGACTGCCTGCAGAAGGCCTGCAGACGTAAGGAATTCCCGTGCAGAGGTTCTCTCGCTGTGGCAGGCATCAGAATCACCTGGAGGGCTAGTTAAAACACAGATTGCTGGGCCCACCCCCAGAGCTTTTGATTCAGATCCGAGGTAGAACCTGATAATCTGCATTTCTAACAATGTGCTCATTTGGGCACCCCACTTTGGGAACCACTGAGACTCTGTCTTTTCATCTTTCTTTCTCCAGGATCCAGGAGAATGAGCTCATTCAACTCAGTACTTGTCTCCACTATCCAGGCCATCACTCCTGAGAGGATGGGAGGAGGGTGCAGACAGCTCCTATCTACTGGATGCCCAAGACTCTGCCTCTCTGGGTGGGCTTTCTCTGACCGCTTGACACTGCCCACATTTACTGGGGTCATAGAAAGGGCAACTTACAAGGCCTACCTGTATTTACAATTTACAATCAGCACCACTTTGTTTATTAGTTCAATGCGGTGCGGTGGGGCAGCTGAGTAAAGGCAAGTCAGTTCTTGTCTATGTTTTAAAAACACTGTCTTGTAATAAGAGGACAGTTGCAAGTACCCTGTAATTATAAGAGCCTATCAGGAACTCAGTTCTGAAGGAAATAAGGCAAGGGGACAAATTCTGAGATGTGATTATCTCATCCGTCTCTCTTTCCTGACATGAGTCTGGTGGGCACTGATACCCACTCATCTATTTCCCTCATAGTTAGAGAAGTCTAGCCAATTCAAACTTCTTGTGAAGATACCTTTGTAACTGCTCAATTATATTTCTTTCTTTCTTTTTTTTTTTCTTTAATAAACTAGCTCCCTCCACTCCCCCAATTTATAAAGTCGGTAGCCTAAAAAAACAGGTACGCAGACACATTATCACACTGAAATCACCAAGTACAGGAACAGACTTCCAAAGTCATCACTCTAACACTGAAGCCCATTCCTCGGCTCATCTCACCTGTGTTCTTAGGGTGGAAAAGAAGCAACGCTGCTCAAGCAGAGGAACTTTGACCTTGATGCCAAAGTGGAATCAACACCGAGCTGTGTGGAACCAGAAAAGAGGGCAAATTCTAAGGCACAGAACTACTCAGGGAATTCAGCCTTTATTAACTAAACAGGGAGAAAAAGATGCTTTTAATTAACTGTGGAAGAGCGGTGGGTGTCCAGGGCACAGCCTGCGTTCGACGTCTACTGTCACTGCGTGCTCTGGGTGCGAGGACTGAAGGCGGGCGCAGGTTCGGAGGTTCTCAGGGGCCCTCAACAGCAGCGATGGACACTGCTGAGACCTGCAGGGCTGGCGCTCAGGAACAAAGGTCTCCAAGAAGGAGCTGCCATGCAGATAAGTAAACAACAACTATGCTGAGAACAGCCTTATAGGACCAATACTCCTGGGTATACAGGGCAAGTGGTGGAGAGAAGAGGAATCCAAGGACAGCCCAGGAGACAGGTCAACAGCTCCTATGCACACCAATAGCGACCTCTCTACCTAAGTGTTTACTACGTGCCAAGCACTGTCTTAAAGACTTTCTGCACAATCCTTCCTTTAACGCAGGTAGGAACCTTCTAGACTTCTCAGGGATGGGAGTGATGGTAGTGCCAAAGGTACCCAGTCCAGTTTTTTTTTTTTTTTTTCTGCGGTACACGGGCCTCTCACTGTTGTGGCCTCTCCCGTTGCGGAGCACAGGCTCCGGACGCGCAGGCCCAGCGGCCATGGCTCACGGGTCCAGCCGCTCCGCGGCATGTGGGATCCTCCCGGACCGGGGCACGAACCCGTGTCCCCTGCATCGGCAGGCGGACTCTCAACCACTGAGCCACCAGGGAAGCCCCCCAGTCCAGTTTTCAATGCAAGAATCTTTCTTCTCACGGGCAAGATTCTCTGAGGGGAAGGGATTCCTGCCCTACAGGAGGTTAACACGAGATGTGGCAACTTCTCAAATCTGAATAGACAGCTCCCGAGTGACAGCCATTCAGTGAAGCAGCTGTCAGGGCACCAGGAAAGTCAGGAGGCAAGGGTCTCGAAATCAGCACTGGTCTGAACACAGCAAGAATGGAGCAGCTCCTTGTGAAACCATTCCCTGTGTTACGGGCTCCACTGTGTCCCCTCCAAACGATATGAAGCTCCAGAGCCTTAGAATGTGACCTTATTAGAAAAAAGGGTCATTACAGAGGTAGTCAAGTGAAAATGAGTTCATTAGGTTGGACTCTAATCCAACATGACTGTGCTCTCAGAAGAGGGGAAATTTGCGCAGACATGCGCACAGGAATGAAGACACAGGGAGAAGATTGCCCCGCGACCGGAGGGATGCTACGGACTGCTCCAACACCAGAGAGAAGAGAAGAGGAAGTTTCCCCTAGAGCCCGGGGATAGCATGACCCCACCAACACCTTGATTTCAGCTCTGTAGCCCCCAGAACTGTGCGACAATTCATTTCTACATTTTAAGCCACCCTGTTTGTGGTACTTCAAATGGCAGCTTTAGGAAACAAGCCACCCTTTATTGGAAACACTTGCGGCCAAATGTGTTCCAGAACTCTGATTTTTTTCTCATTTTAGATGGTCCTAACTATTCCAATTACTGCATAACATTCCCAGTAGGGGCCTGGGGGCAGGACCCACAGCCAACATGTACAAATACTTATCTTAAGTGTTTTAGATAAAACCAGAAATACTCCCAAGTCCACTGAGGTCAGATTTTGCCACCAAATGAGTTAGTTTCCTACAAACCTACAACAATGTTTTCTTTCCAGGGCTTTTTGGATTTTCCAACTGCATGGGATTATGGGCCCGTATTAGGTTGCAGAATAATACTTAAAATATGTTTACTACAGATGCCGCCCTGCCCAGCACGTTCACACTGCTCTCAAAAGCGCAAAAAAATTGCGTGTGAAATCCTAGAATTGCTCAGGGAAACAAAAACATCCCCTCAACTCTTAAGTAATTGGTCAAATATTTAAAGTTTTATCTTCAAGACTGTTAAACACACAAACCACTAGACACTTGACCTTCCCATTACGGCGAGTTCTGTACTATATCACCATAAGGGTTTTTAGAATAGAATTTTAAAAGAGAGGCGCCATCAATTATGCTTCACAGCATTATGGCAGGAAGAAAAAACTATGATCAATAGAAAGAGGGCTGGGTTATGATAAAGCTCCACCCCAATGGCAGGAAGATGAATGTCATGGAGCACTTTTTTTTTTCCCAGTTACGCAGATAAATACATGGTAGGTACATTCGGATCTCCAGGACCCACATGTTGTCAAGACGGGAATTTACAGAAGAAATGAAGCCTTCATCAGCATTGAAACTCTTGATTGACTTCCTCACCAGTGTGAAGAGCAGAGTCCCTTACCACATCTTCAAAGTTGGATACACCCAGGAGATTTCTCCTTGCGTTCAGGTATTTTTAAATCCTCCCTTAAGTTACCAAGTTGGATGAGACTAGATATCAAAGGACTTCTAAAGAGAGCCTGGGGTAGGTTCTAGAATTACAGAAGGTGTGTTTCCTACCCACACCACCCCCACCTTGTAAGGGTGTTACAGTTTATGCTACTAGATGACTTTGTTATTTGTTGTTTTTTTCTTGCGGTACATGGGCCTCTCACTGCTGTGGCCTCTCCCGTTGCGGAGCACAGGCTCCGGACGCTTGGGCTCGAACCCGTGTCCCCTGCATCGGCAGGCAGACTCTCAACCACTGTGCCACCAGGGAAGCCCTAGATGACTTTGTTTTATGGATATATGTGTTTCTCCCTGTCCCTGCGACCCTAAAGGAGAAAGTGTTAAATAATCATGGGGTAAGAACACAAGGGACAGATTAAGACAATTTACATAGAATAAAACGTGCCTTTCCCATAATAACTATGGAGGTCAGACCTCTGGCACACTTAAACACAACACAGGATCCTTGTTTTACTTTTGCCCTATGCTTCAGAATTTCTATTAGGCAATAAGTGCAGAATCCAATTAAACCTCCTTGTCAGTAACGGCCACATGTGTTTGATTCCCCAAATATGCCTATCTACCACCTTCAAAGTTTTCAGCCCACTCACCCCTGGTGCACACTCATTTGTCGGAGATCCCTTCTGTTCTCTCCTCTTCCTCCTGTGGAAATCCTCGATCCTTCCAGGCTCCAGGCAGCCAGCACCTCCTCCTCATCTTCCCAGAACAAGCCACCCTATAATAACCAGCCTCTCTGTGCTCTGCGTTCCTAAGTCGTGACTACTGAGGCCACTCCTCTGCTGCTGACTCACGTGCCTTTCTGTATTGTTTGTCCTTTTTCAAGTGTGTAAATCTTAATATTATACTCTTAAACTAGCTGCAAGTCACTTACAGCCACTGTCTACTTCTTGGGCAAGTCTGCCTTCTCCATAGAACTGTGCAGAGAACACGCCCTGAGTAAGTATCTCTCCACTGCTTGACTTCTCACTCATCATATGATAGGGTAACTTCTTCCCAGGGTCACACATTTGGAACCGTCGTCTTGCCTGAGTTGCCAAAACATGGAATGCTCAACACATACCTGATACTGATCAACTAGACACAGAATGTATTTTCGGTGCAAAGCTCATTTTCTTACACTTCCTTCATTTTCTTCACTTTTCCACAGGGTGGGAGCCACAGGGTCATTTCCTAAACTGTTCTGAGTTATAAGCTCAAGTAAATGCAAAGAAATAAGAACACGAAAAAAAAAAAAAAGCTTCACAGCAAACCTCATTTTCAGCAATATTACCTAATACCCCAAACTAACATTATGAGTCACTTACAATTAACAAAAGCAAAAACTTTTTAACAAATGACTTACGGAATTCACACACTCTTGTGTGAGAAACTTAAATATTCAAATCTAAAGGACACAAAAAATATTAATGTTTGAGGACTAAGGGAGAAAATAACAGAACAGTTAATTCCAGATACCTGATTACACTGTTGATAACCACTTAGAAACAGGAAAGGGAGTTCAGACTTTTAAAATGTATCATTAATTCAACACCCATTTATGATAAAAACTCTCCAGAAAGTGGGCATAGAGGGAAACTACATCAACATAATAAAGGCCATATATGACAAACCCACAGCAAACATCATTCTCAATGGTGAAAAACTGAAAGCATTTCCTCTAAGATCAGGAACAAAACAAGGATGTCCACTCTCGCCACTATTATTCAACATAATTTTGGAAGTCCTAGCCATGGCAATCAGAGAAGAAAAAGAAATAAAAGGAATCCAAATTGGAAAAGAAGAAGTAAAACTGTCACTGTTTGCAGATGACATGATACTATGCATAGAAAATTCTAAAGACGTCACCAGAAAACAACTAGAGCTAATCAATGAATTTAGTAAAGTCACAGGATACAAAATCAATACACAGAAATCTCTTGCATTCCTATACACTAACAACAAAAGATCACAAAGAGAAATCGAGGAAACAATCCCATTTACCATTGCAACAAGAAGAATAAAACACCTAGGAATAAACCTACCTAAGGAGGCAAAAGACCTGTACACAGAAAACTATAAGATACTGATGAAAGAAACCAAAGACGACCCAAAAAGATGGAGAGATATACCATATTCTTGGATTGGAAGAATCAATATTGTGAAAATGACTATACTACCCAAAGCAATCTACAGATTCAATGCAATCTCTATCAAATTACCAATGGAATTTTTCACAGAACTAGAACAAAAAATTCTACGATTTGTGTGGAAATACAAAAATCCCCAAATAGCCAAAGCAATCTTGAGAAAGAAAAACAGAGCTGGAGGAATCAGGCTCCCTGACTTCAGACTATACTACAAAGGTATAGTAATCAAGGCAGTATGGTACCGGCACAAAAACAGAAATACAGATCAACGGAATAGGACAGAAAGCCCAGAGATAAACCCATGCACCTATAATAGGTCACCTAATCTATGACAAAGGAGGCAAAAATATACAATGGAGAAAAGACGGCCTCTTCAATAAGTGGCGCTGGGAAAACTGTACAGCTACATGTGAAAGAATGAAATTAGAACACTCCCTATCACCATACACAAAAATAAACTCAAAATGGATTAAAGACCTAAATTTCAGGCTAGACACTATAAAACTCTTAGAGGAAAAGATAGGAAGAACACTTTGACATAAATCACAGTAAGATCTTTTTTGACCCACCTCCTAGAGTAATGAAAATAAAAACAAAAATAAATAAATGGGACCTAATTAAAATTAAAAGCTTTTGCACAGCAAAGGATATCATAAACAAGTTGAAAAGACAACCCTCAGAATGGGAGAAAATATTTGCAAATGAAGCAATTGACAAAGGATTAATCTCCAAAATATACAAACAGCTCATGCAGCTCAATATCAAAACAAAAACAAACAACCCAATCCAAAAATGGGCAGAAGACCTAAATAGACATTTCTCCAAAGAAGATATACAGATTGCCAACAAACACATGAAAGGATGCTCAACATCACTAATCACTAGAGAAATGCAAATCAAAACTACCATGAGGTGTCACCTCACATGGGTCAGAATGGCCATCATCAAAAAATCTACAAACAATAAATGATGGAGAGGGTGTGGAGAAAAGGGAACCCTCTTGCACTGTTGGTGGGAATGTAAATTGATACAACCACTATGGAGAACAGTATGGAGGTTCTTTAAAAAACTAAAAATAGAACTACCATATGACCTAGCAATACCACTACTGGGCACATACCCTGAGAAAACCATACTTGAAAAAGACACATCACCCCAACGTTCACTACAGCACCATTTACAATAGCCAGGACATGGAAGCAACCTAAATGTCCATCAACAGAGGAATGGATAAAGAAGATGTGATACACATATACAGTGGAATATTACTCAGCCATAAAAAGGAACGAAATTGGGTCACTTGCGGAGATGTGGATGGACCTAGAGACTGTCATACAGAGTGAAGTAAGTCAGAAAGAGAAAAGCAAATATCGTATGAGAACGCATATGTGTGGAATCTAGAAAAGTGGTACAGATGATTTTATTTGCAAAGCAGAAATAGAGATACAGATGCAGAGAACAAACATATGGACACCAACGGGGAAAGGGGGCTGGGATGAATTGCGAGATTGGGATTGACATATATACACTATTGATACTATGTATAAAATAGATAACTAATGAGAATCTACTGGACAGCACCAGGAACTGTACTCAATGCTCTGTGGTGACCTAAATGGGAAGGAAATCCAGAAGAGAGGGGATATAAGTATACACATAGCTGATTCACTTTGCTGTAACAGTAGGAACTAACACAACATTGTAAAGCAACTACACTCCAATAAAAATTAATGAAAAATAAATAAATTTAAAAAATGTATCACTAGCTCATTATGCACCACTATAAACTTTTATTCCAACTGTACAAGTTCTCACTGTCTTTTTTCATGCTTTTGTCGTCTGTTGCTGATCTTTTCCCCAAGCCTGAAAAGGTTTCCTTTCAAAATAAAGATGTGTAAACTTCATCGTAGATGTGAATTTTCACATACCAAACAAACTCTTAAACAGCCCTTAATAAAGGCACATCATTGAGAAAACATTCATTGTAATTAACCTCAAAATTTTTCATTGAAGTATAGTTGACTTACAATACTGTGTTAGTTTCAGGTGTAGAGCAAAGTGATGCAGTTATATATATAATGTATATATATATACATATCCTTTTGCAGACTCCCTTCCATTATACGTTATTACAAGATATTGAATATAATTTCTGTGCAGCTGACATGGATGAAGGTACCATCCAACAGTGATCATAATTACATCAAATATAAGCTTCTTGGGGATGTGGCCGGTGTCACCACAAAAGTGAGATGCAATCTCTCTCTTCACTGGGTCATTTGGGGGGAAAGTGTGTTAGATGACCCCAAGCAAGTGAGCATACAGGTAGCATGCCTGTTTGCAACGAGCCTCCTTATAAATGAACACAAAGCGATCAGAATGTGAGAAACAGCATGGAGAGGGAAAGCTCTGCATTCTAGCCAGATGCCGCTTATTAGCTGCTAATGAGATTTACACTCTATATATTCGACAGTCTGTAATTTTGAGAAAATTTTAAAAGGCAACTAGGTCCTCCTATGGAGAACACAGAAGAAACAAGCCCCCTGATTTTATGTGATTGGGAAAGATGTTCTACAGCAGGGCTTCCAGCACTTTGCCATGCATAGCAATCACCTGAGGATTGTGTTTAAATGCATTCTGATTAAGGAGGTGTGAGGTGAGCCCCGAGAATCTGCATTCCTAACAAGCTCCCAGGCGATACTGCAGGTGGGTGTAGCAAGGCTCTAAGGGTGATTAGAATACAACTCATTCAGGAGAGAACCGCAGGTGTGGAAAAGTGCACGGATCTCACATAAAGAGCGCAGACTGGGACGTCCAGACCGGAGAAATACAAGTTTATATGTTGGTGCTCCCCAAGGCCTTATCATTTTTTTTTTTTTTTTGCGGTATGCGGGCCTCTCACTGCTGTGGCCTCTCCCGTTGCGGAGCACAGGCTCCAGACGCGCAGGCTCAGCGGCCATGGCTCACGGGCCCAGCCACTCCGCGGCACAGGGGATCTTCCCGGACCCGGTCACGAACCCATGTCCCCTGCATCGGCAGGTGGACTCTCAACCACTGCGCCACCAGGGAAGCCCCTCAAGGCCTTTGACTGCTTTTCATGCTACAATGCTCACTGGGTGGGCTCACATCCGGCTCCTTTTCCATGACTATGAACTGCTAAGTGGCAGCCACGTTGACTCCAGCCAGGACCCTAAGCTTGAGTACCAGAAAAGCAAAGAGGGACCCTTCTGGCGATCCCAACCCGGTGATGATGCACCCCAGCCGCAAGCCCTCACGTCCTCTGTTCCACATCTTCTTAATGCAGCCAAGTATTAACCTAATCACCCAAGCCAAACACATGGGAATCACCCACTCTGAATTGGTTCTTTGTAACCTCAAAGATAGAGTCCAGACGACTGTGGCATCCAAGGTCTGCCCGGCTCTAGCCTCTGCTTGCCCCTCCGAGGTCATCTTCCATGTGCCTTCCACACTTAGCCAAGGGGGAACTTCGTTTAGTTCTCCGATCACACCATGACCTTTCTCCTCTGCTGGAAATGCCCGGATCCCACGCGGTCTGCACTTGACCCTCACTCGACCTGAAAGAGCAGCTCAACTGTCTCTGAGAAGGGCTTCTTAATGCCAAACCCCACGCCCGCTGGCAGAATCCGCCCAGTACAGCCGTCGTTTACTTATGTGTCCGCTACTGCGACTGGCCTAGAAGTTCCTTGAGAACAGGGCCATGGCCCGGTCACTTGTGTACACGACATTCGGTCACACAGTAGGTTCCCACAAGTAACTGCTTTACAGGGTACGGTGATGGCCCAAGGGCAGGTTAGGCACGGGGGGTAGTGGTGATGGTGGTGGTGATGTGTGGTGCAGTGGGTAAACCTCCAGCTCCGCGGTAAACAAAGACTGGAAAATATCACTAGACGAATCACGGAACACCCAGAATTCACATGCTGGGCAGGGGCCGTCTCTATTATTTGCAAGCATAATACCGCTAAGAGAGGGATAAATCGGACGGAAATACAACAGCCTCACTCACAATTTCTTGGTTCTTTTTCTCATGTCATGGCTGAAACCAAGAAATCCAATAGTAATGGAGCGGAAGCTGAAAGTGAAGGCTTATTTCCTCTGAGGGAGTCTGAATGAGAGGCAATTAATAAAGGATTAAGGCTAAGTAAGACCACAGTGGAACATGTAACCACAGCACGCTGAAGGCCGAAAACCAGAGTGGCAATTAGGCAGGGAAAACCCACGATGGGTAAAACCCTCGCCACGTCGAGGAACAGCTTGCAAGGAGCCCCACGGAGCCAGTCCCCTCTGTGAGCAGAGCTCTCTGTGTGACCGAAGACGGAAGCTCGACCCTGACCTGTGGAGAAAGTCTGTAAGAAAGGTTGGCGGTGAGACTTTCCCCTCAGGGTCCTGAGAGCCACCCAGCCAATTCCATTCTACTAATGCTTAAAGGTGGGGCGAGGCCACCTCCAGACAACTCACCTCAAAGTATGGACGACTCAGAAGAAATTACAGCCTCCTGATTACCCAAGTCAGGACCACAAGGGCACCCGGTGGCTCCCCTCACGGCCCCTCAAGGCTCAAGTGTCTGGTTTCCTCTGCGGATCCTTCCCTCAGTACATTCAGAAGCACCTACTACGTCACAGACACTGGCCTAGGCCCCTGAGATACACCAGGGAAGAAAACATGTGAACCCCCTACCTTTGCGGACTTTCCCCGCTCGCAAGGGGAAACAGGTGGTAAACATACAGATGACACACACTAAAGAGAAGAGAAACACAGCAGGCAAAGGGGACTGACACTGGAAGGTGGAAGGGGGCACTGGTTGCAGCTTATTAGGGTGGTCCCGGCACCTGTCTGAAACAGCGATTTTTGAATGACTTGCAGGAAATGAGAAATCATTAAGTGGAAGACGCTCACAAAAATTTAACAGTTGCACATTTGACAAATATAGGATTTTTTTTCCCTTCTTTAGTGGCTGCCTTGGTTTACTTGATTTAGGGCAACACAGCAACGTCACTGAGGGCATGCATCCTGGAGTAAGACGCACCAAGTTTGCTTTCTAGTTCCGCCACCTGAAACTGGAAATAATCGGATGTCATGATGGCTATCAGTTAATCTCATCAAATGGTAAGGGAGGCCTCCAACCCTTTACTTCAGTGCTCAGTGAGCTGCAGGTGTCTGCAGTCGTCCCACAGCTTCCCTGCCCCCGAGCACAGCACGGGAACTTGTGGCCGTGACGACCTGAGAAACGCGGAACACAATGTCTCATTCTCAGGGATGCTGGATTAAGTGCGGGAAGTATGGACGGCGTCTCATAAATGTACTGTTCTACGCGTGTTCACATTCACCCGTCCCTCGCAGTATTTCACCTATACTTTCAAAATAGTAACAAGCCATTCCAAGGCTTGGATCCATAAGTTGCTAAAATAAATTTTGACTTCAAAAATGAGAGCTCAATGTTGGAGGTCACGTAACTCAACATGACTCCATTTGACAACTGACAGAACTTGTGTCATGTCAACGGTACAGCCCCGAGTTCAACCCTCTGCCTCCGTATCTAGGCTGCCACACCGCTTAGAAGGCGGAATAATTCGTTCATTCTGGGCTACTCCATAGATGAGCATGTGCTTGGCTTCCGACATGCATGAGATGAGATAAACATGTCTGATGGGCAGAATTTTTTTTTTCCAGGAAACATCTTTTCATTCTGCTCTAATAGATCAGTGGTGGATTTTTACCCTTCTAGGTATAATAATGCATAGCTTTCTATGGGAAAGATGTTTTAAAGGCCTTTTATTTATTTATTTATTTTTTGTGGTATGTGGGCCTCTCCCGTTGCGGAGCACAGGCTCCGGATGCGCAGGCTCAGCGGCCATGGCTCACGGGCCCAGCCACTCCGTGGCATGTGGGATCTTCCCGGACCGGAGCACGAACCCGCGTCCCCTGCATCGGCAGGCGGACTCTCAACCACTGCACCACCAGGGAAGCCCATAAGGGTTTTTTAAAGCAGGTTTTCTAACCACTATCCTAGAGTCAGCCACAACTTTCAAATTAACCAAAAACCAAGATGTTAGAATCTACCATATGAAAGAAAAGGAAAAAAGGCTTGTCCACCCATGCAGTTGTTATTCCCATGCTTGGTTGGTTACTATTGGCTGAAGCTCCCTGCAGATGCTATGCGGCCCAAGGGCCCGGGCACCGATGGGCACTTGGCCTCCCCAGCACCCAGCTCCCAAGTGGCCCCCCGAGGGGCTCCAGGGCACATTTGTTGAATAAATAACCAAGCCTCGCCTCAAGAATGGGAGGCCGTTTAGACCCTTACTGGTGTGCTCTTCATCTGGAGCTCACAAACTGCTTTTTATTTTGTTCTCTGCCCACACTTCTCCCCTCCCCCACAAAAAGCAGCCAAGCCAAATATAGATTGTTCACAAGCATGACAAAAGGGTGATTTAATTATGATGCGGTTCATACCTAGGATGGGGCAACTGCAGGAGGCCTGCAGCTCAGGGCAGATGCCAGGGAGGGCCGGGGTGCCTCACCCACAAGTGCTCTGCTGAGTCTTGCTGGGGAGTCTGTGGGTCTCAGCCTTGAACTGGTGGTTATTGCTGGCTTTGTCATCAAAGCTCTCTGTACTGTGTCATGCTCAAAATCTAATTTTCATGGCAACAGCCCTGCAGTGGGTGATGCCTCATCTCTCGGGATTTGCAGTTCCGGGTGAGTGACAGGGCCCTGGTTTGGTCTTCCCGTTCTCACTCACTCTCTCTTTCTCTGACAGGCATACCTTTCAGCTGACATAATCCTTCTAGCCATTAAGTTCTTTATTTCCTTTGGAAACAGAGTTCCACTGGCACACACACACACACGCAGGGAAAATCACTCCATCTTCAGTGTGTGGCCTCCCGTTTATGAACAAAAAAATTTAAAAGAAAAAAGTTTTTTAACTAGCTAACGAAATTAGGGGACATATTTTTGCCAGTTTGATTAATCTCACCCATCAATTAAATCATAATTGTCTTTGATTGCCATCCTCACTCAGCCCCAAGCTTAAGGGCTGTTCAAGTATGTGTTCAAAAATAAAATCTAAATAAAATCAAGTGAAAACAGTGAGAGACAGGGGAAGAAGCAATCAACCTTTTAAAAGAATTTTAGGTCCACAAAAACTGCCAAGCATAAGTGAAAAACAGGTACCCCTCAATGTCTAGCACAAAGATAATAAATACTCAGTCACTGACAGACTCAAAGAATAAGGAGAAGACGAATTATTTCAAAGTAACGAACACAGTATTACAAATGTCCTCAATAACCTTGTCGATGAGTTAACATAGTCACACACCCTATTCTCAGACAGGACAGTGTCCTTCAGACATATCACTCACTAACCTCACATACAATTATGCCCTTGAGAAACCTCAACACAACAGGGCAAGGAAGAAAAAGTGAGACATGTTAAAATGCCTTAAAGCCCGCCACACCATTTCCTTTAACGAAGCTGGAGACTTCCTTGAGTCTCAGGCTAGTCTACTTAGCATGGCAGATCTCGGCCAAAATCAACTCGCCAACCCTGTTAATTGAGTTGCACGTTCAAATCCCTGCACTGGAAAATGCTCCCACAGATCACAGCTGCAGGACTGCACCTGGCCTCTGGTCCAGACTCTGTGACCAAATGCCCTCCACAATGTGACGGGGTTTCCAGTCACTGACCTGAGTCAGAGGTGCTTTATGATCACATGTGACCCAGTTGCCTGCAGCGGCAGGATGAGTAACAGTGCAGTGAGCAGGACAGCTTACATCATTGCAGGTGGTGCTTTTTTAATGGGTTCCTATTCAACTCCATTTACCCCACCGGAATCTATCATCTCTGAGTTCCCACTTAGTGTGACGTGACACCGCTAACTGCCTCTGGGAGGTGACGCTCTGTCACGTGTCCATGTGCTGTTCCAAAAATTTCCACGGACGTGTCCGTCCTCTAGGAGAAGGAGAATCAACGCTTTGTTTTCAGGGATAATGTCAACCGGGAGCTGGAACGTTAACCTTTTTCCCAGTAACTACTCTTCTAAGATGAATAAGCAGCTCGCAACTCGTCAACAGCTGAGGGTACAGCTGGTGGTTATCTGGAAAGAGCTCGTGATTCTTTTGGCTCACACTGTTTTGGCGACAACACTGAAGCAGGAAGGATTTTCTCTACGATCTAGACCTCAGGCCTTTAGAGGAGCCAGGAACAAAGCCAGCCATCTTTGACTCCAGGAGGGCAGCTGGGGGGTCTCAGCCAGGCCTGACCCCCAAGTCCTGGCCAGCGGGCGGGATGGCACGGGGAGCTGCCTACCTGTGACCCCGTCTACCTGGATACAGAGAAAACCCAGCCAAGGGTGGAGGGCACACAAATATTGACTGTAGGTGAAGGCATGCCAAGTGAGCCTCGGTGGAATTCTGAGCCACTGAAAACATGGTTGAGATAGGTTTTGAAAACACCAGGGAACCTGTGCTTCTGCCATCACCGTGAAGGTGAATGAACTCAGATGCCCCTGGGATCCGAGGGGAGAGGCCGCAGGCAGGCTACGAGCCTACCTGTACAACGAGAAGCCCTCGACGTTGCTAGAGCACTAAATCATCATTAACTCCAAACACACAGGAGGGAAATCACAAGGCGGAACAGACTTGTGCCAAGGTGAGAAGAGTGGCAGCTCCTGAAAATCGACTCGGAAACGCCCTCAGAAGTACAGGCTGATGTACTACCTCGAACGAACCACAAAAAGTCAGAACAACCCTCCCGCCCCAACGCAACCGTCATAACCCCCAAAGTCTTATCAACTGCCTCTAAGATGCTGTCAGTAAGTACAGAGGGCTCCCCATACCCACCAAACAAACCACTTCAGAATAAAACTCTTATATTCCTCAAGTAACAAATTCCCATCATTCTGTCCCTGCCTTCATTTGATATCTTTAAGTTACAGTCCACGGTGATAAGAGAATGTCCTAAATGTGGTGTTTTCTAAAATCAACATTTAGTTGAGCTACAAGACTGCCCCCACACGCAAAAAAAAAAGCCTTTTTAAATTAAAAAAAAACACCTGCAACAACTGTACATGAGAATCGTTCCCACTGCTTTTCTCCTGTCTAAATAGAAAGAATTTCCTTTTCCTGTCTTCTTAAAAATTTCACCATCATCTTCCCCAAATTCCCATGGGAATGAAAGTTCACCTCTTCCTCACAAACATTTAGAAAAGGTGGTGGGGGGAGGGAGGCACTACCACATAAGTCCTTTGAACTCCGTCTTATAGTTTAGTTGCTTGCTTTTTCTTTGATGGGCACAATCTAACTTGAACACGTGTAAACAACATACTTCACAATGTGAAATAAAGAATAACTCGGATTTGACCACAGGCTTGGATATTTCACCTTGCTGATACCTTTTCGTCATCATTTGACATTAGGAACACTTTTTTGAACGTAATCTGGCTCGTTAATGTAAAGGTGTGACCTGCACTCCAATCCATTTTAGCAACACACAGACATACACTAACTAGTTAACAGTTTTTGAATCATCATCAAATGAGACAGTAAAGAAACAAAAATCACGTGTTAATCGTAACGCATATCCATACATATGAGCAGTAAGGGTGGGAAAATGATAAGAAAACCTAAAAGGAAACCAGCTGAATATGTTCTGGGCTTAAACTTTTGCTCTGTTCAATCAAAAATAACAATAACACTAATAATAAATGCATTTAGAATAAGTCATGTAAGTCAAACATTAAAGATTTCTATCACTACCAACCAAAACTTCAGATATAAACCATAAATCATTCTCCAAGCAAACCATTTCATGACCTAAGATGTTATTTCATCTGAGGCCAAGTACAGCTGGTGTCTCCCTCTTCTCCAGTGAGATTGTTAAGTCAGAAATAGTCAGAGAAAACAGAGATCCAAAACAAAACAGGAAGAAAAACATAACTGTTTCCTCCCCAACCAGTGATTTCTAAATCAGAGAACAACATTCACAGAACTTAAGTGGTCGGCATTTTCCATTATTTCCAAAAAGAAAACAAGAGTACCCACGGTGCTCTCATCTTCGGAATCAAAAGTGTACCTTTTTCTAAATAGCCAAGACAGAGATAAGAAAGCTGAGAGGAGAATCAGGAGAATTCAGACCACAGTTCTTTTCGAGTTTCATTTTTTGCTGCCATCCTGTCTATGTATACGGAGAGCAAAACTGATCAACTACAGCGAACTCTGAACACCAAAAAGAAGTAATTTACAAAGGGAAATCTTGCGCTAGAATAATGCCACCGATACAAAAAGTACATCAAAAGCAAACTCTGTGCCAACAGCAGACGTTGTGCATTCATATAATAAAAGCAGACAGTGGAGTCTTTAGCCTTACCTATAGCTGTCCTCAAGGCTCATGAAAAGCAAGCCATCTCTCCCGCTGGAAAGCGTCTGGGGGGCTAGTGCTGCAGTCACAGTTGGGACTCTGCCTCCACGACCCTTGGGCTCCCAGCCCCAGCTTCCTTCCCGGTTTTGAAGGGCTGCCCACTCACACCTCTGCTGATCCTCGGGAACCACCACCAGCAAGTTTTAACACAACTGACGAGGAATGCCCCGGAGCTGGCTACTTATAATGATGATTCACTTCAACGACAGCTAGAAAGAAATGCTTGTTGGTGGAAAAGGAGTTGAGTCAACTCCACCCCTACCGTAAGGATTAAGTAACTCCACGCAGCTCAGCAATTAGCTTAAACAGCCTCCAGGTGCCCTAACCTGAGATTACCCGCAGCGCCGCTTCTCCCCGTGGCAGTTCTCAGCGGGCAGCGAGAGGAGCCCAGGGCTACCAAACAGGACGGGCAATAACGAGCGTGCACATGGTTCCGTGGATAACTGTAACTTGGGCTAGACTATTTAAAGCTGCTCATTTAATGCTGTTTCTGAGTTTTCTGGGAAGACAGGCAGTAGAGGTCTGTCCTTCACCTTCTACAGTGAACTCGGCTTCTCTCCAGTTCCCGCGTGGGAGGCTGCGCACCAAGCAGGCGGAGAGCACGACCTGCTACCAGCCCTACCGCGCCCACCAAGAACTTAAAGTCTTCGTGGGGGAGGGGGGGAGCAGGGCAGAGTAAAGGTAACTATGATGCAAACGACAACAGCAAACACAACTGACAGGTTGGGGGCATTTGGTGTCATGAGAGACAGCACCACTCCGTAAATCCACCATCTCTGGTGTGCAAGCCCATCTTCAGATGAACTCATTGGGTGCCCTACGGTATAGGTCAAGGGCAGAGTGAGGTCGGCAGAGCTCACCTGGATACTCTTCAGCACCGTGTCCTCCTTACGGGGTACAGCTCAGCCACCTGACCACCCTTTAGTGAACTCCCGAGGCCAAGTTAAGACATGTCTTATTTCCTAGGCTGGTGACCAGCACACCAGTTACACCTCTGGGCTCTTACTGGAAGCAAGTCAACTCCCACTCTACAACCCCAGCAGGTGCAGCTGCGACAGGAAGTGCTCCCACTTGTAGCAAAAAGCTAACTTTCCACATGAACCCAAACGTTCCTGGCATGTCAGCTGAGAAACGATAATCTAGACTTTCAAGTTCCCACAGGTGTTGGAAGGCTGGGATTCCCAGAGGTGCTGGGACGACAGAACAGGTCACCAGGGGAGCCAGTGACCTCTAGTGGCTGGAAGGATCACTGAAGGCTTGCTGGAGAAAGTCCACACCTGGTTATCCAGAAACCCTGTCCCCAAACACACCCTCAGAGACGCAGGCTGACAGGTCCAACCATTTTCTGTAGAACTTTCTAAACAACGAGAGAAATACCCTGAGTTTTTAGTACTGAGCAGGTGAGGACACACAAGTGCAAAACAGTGTAATTTAAGAGCAGGAACTCTACCTTCCTTGACTAAAATTAGTATCTAAAATTATAAAATTAAGAGGTTTTACATTCACACACTGACTGGGAGGTTAAAAAAAAATAAGAACCACAATATAGTATACAAAAATATACCTAAACAAGCTGAATAACAATTTTCCTGATGCCTTAAAGATAAAAGGCATCTATACTTCCCATGAAATATCACCCAACTGCTACAGGCTGAATCGTCCACCCACAGATTCTTATATAGAAGTCCTAGCCCCAGTACCTCAGAATGTGACTATGTTTGGAGGCTCTAAAGAGATAACTGAGCTAAAATGAGGTCATGAGCATGGGTCCTGACCCAGTATGACTGGTGTCCTTATAACAGAAAACTTGGACAGATAGGTACAGCAGGAAGACAATGTGAAGGGACAGGGAAGAGACAAGGCGGCCGTCTGCAAGCCAAGGAGAGAGACAGAGCAAACCAACCCTGATGACACCTTGATCTCAGACTTTCAGCCTCCGGAACAGTGAGACAATAAATTTCTGTTGTTTAAAGCCACTCAGTCCGTGGCACTTTGTTATGGCAGGCCCAGCAAACTAATACCCTAATTAAATGATGATTGCATTCCAAGTGTTCATACAAAAAAATGAAGATAGAATTCAGATTTCTGAGTAACGACCGTTCTCCTTTTAGTGTGTGTACTCCCTCTGGGTCCACAGAGGCTCTGCCTTGAAAAGTGCATAGAAAAACCTTATTCTGGACGAAGCGGGTAAAAAGCCTACACGCCCTTCAGACTCCACTTCTGCCTCCTCGATTTACAGTCAGGCTCACCGACGAAGTGGTCTCCATCCGCATCTTACTTACTCCCCAACGGACAATCAGCTTCTGCCCAATCTCCACTAACAACGCAACCAAACCTCGGCAACTACAATCCTGGCACTGAATTAGGAAAGGCTAACAATGAAGGAAATGCTAGAAGTCTCTTTAGTTCAAGTCCTTCTGTCTAGAGAAAGAAGTGAGGACCCAGCCAGAGCAGCACCACAGTCTCGGAATAAACGCTAAAGCAGATTCAACCCAGACGCGCAGTCCTAATCCAGCGTTACTAGCCCTCATTCTGCTACACTATTCACTGAGGACAGCCTGAAATGATCAAATCTCTCCAGCCCCACAAAGAAAAACCACTGCTCCACGGAGCAGCTGTAGTAAAGAGGATGCAGACAAGGATGCAGACGCTGGATGACAAGATGGAGTATGACCAAGGTCACAGACTAAGGCTACAGGCTTTCTTAACCTGGGCTCCCCTGACATTTGGGGTAACTCTCCACTGCAGGAAGCTGTTCTGTGCATCGTAGGAGGTTTAACAGCATCCCTGGCCTCTACACACTAGATGGAAGCTCTCCCCGGTGTGACAGCCAAAAATACCTCTAGACATAGCTAAGTGTGTCCTGGGAGGCAAAGTCATCCCTAGTTGAGAAACACTGGTTTAAAAGGACAGAACCCTGTGCAGAGCGAAGGAGTTGGTGGCCTTGGAGAAAGAAGCAGGGGGAAGTAGCATCTGAGGTGATACGGAGGAATAAAAGGACAAGCGCTGCTGCAGACACACCAGGAAAAAGGAAGAGGGAAGGCAGGGTGTAGTATTTCCCCAACGAGGGTCTTTTTTGTGTTTTACTGTTTTGTTTTTTCCAAAGAAGCAGAAGACTGGGTCATAAGCTGAGGGTAAGGGGATTAGAGATTGAGTTGGTAATATCCAGGTCTGGGACCACCAGAGAGCAGAAAGGGTGCAGAGGTGGGGCTGAGGCAAGGATGCCTAAGGGAAGACAATACCATAAACAGAGTGGCCCCAGCAGGCACAAAACTGAAGGCTCCGACTGCAGTCAGAGGATCCAGAAAGAAGGTGTGGAGGCTGGCTAGATGAACGTAATTGGAGCTCCTCAAGGGTTATGGACACAGTGCCGCAGATGTGCTGTAGTTTCCAAGGTCACTGTGGTCAGCAGTGGAGCAGACCCAGCATCAGCTGAAGCTGAAAACAGGGAAACCAGCTAGAATCTGTTGCAATAGAAAGCCTAAAGACGGAGTATCACTGAAAAAGAAATTAAGAGCCTACTGACAATCTAGAGGGCTAAATAAACTCATCCCCTTTGACTTAATTCCAATCCACGGAATCTTTGCCAAGGAAATAATCAGCGGTGTGAGTTGAGCGTCAAGAAGTTCACTACAGGGCTTCCCTGGTGGCACAGTGGTTGAGAGTCTGCCTGCCGATGCAGGGTACACGGGTTCGTGCCCTGGTCCGGGGAAGATCCCACATGCCACGGAGCGGCTGGGCCCGTGAGCCATGGCCGCTGAGCCTGCGCTCCGCAACGGGAGAGGCCACAACAGTGAGAGGCCCGCGTACCGCAAAAAAAAAAAAGAAGTTTACTACAAAAATAAAAACACTAAGCAACCTTAATGTCCAACCACAGAGAAAATAAATTACAGATATCTATATGCTCACGTCCTCAAGGAATATTTTAAGACATGGGAAAACATTCACAGTATAATGTTTAAAAATGTGAGCTATTAAACTATATATGACGTAGCCCAATTTAGAAACTGTTCTTATTTACATGAACACATTTTTAAAGCACCTGAGTCAGTCTCCACCAAAGCAATAGAAGTCATTATGAGATTTCCAAGGTTAACAAAAAATCACCAGAAAATGGGATTGCGGTCTTGGAGAAGGTGGTGCAAGAGGAGGAGTGGTCAGAGAGGAAAGGAGGGGAACCAGCAGCCAAGAAAGACAAGGGTCAAGGGCTAATAAGGTTAAAGGGGAGTGTGCTGAGCAAATCAGGCTCTCTGGATTTGATGAACAGGTAGGTGCTGGTATCTTAAGACAGATACATGAGTTTCACAGTGCTGGCAGGATGCAGTTAGCGAAGGGAGTGGAAGGGACAGCAGTCTTAGAATTCCCCACAGTCCTTACTGACAAGGAGAGGCCGCGGAAGGCACACCTGTGAATGACGAGGTGTGGGTCTACCAGAAGTCTGCCAAGAGGAAAGGCTGCTTCCATCCCTTGGCATTTCTTTTTTTTAATTTAAAATTTGAAATAATGTTAAAACTGCATGGCAATTCTTTAATTCTGTATTACCTTCATATGGCTCCTAGCACTTCTGATATGTTACCCCCAAATTTTGCTCACTATCGCTTACTACACTTAGAAGACTGGGATGGTTTGTAAGATGGGATTTTATGAACCACCGCAAAGGGTCACCTTGGATCAGTATGTTCCAATGGAAAGGGGAGGAAATACATAAAAGGTAATTAAATTTTAAGTTCACACAAGCAAAAAGAATTTTAAAAAAGTACAAAGACTGACTTCCTTCAAAACAAGATCTTATTAAGAATAGAAAACCTGAATTTCAGAGCAGCATTCCAAAAACTTCAGAGTTTCTACTTTGTTTGCTTTTGGTTTTAATCTTAGGAGGATTTGTCAATTACTGAGGTCATCTAGAGATTTTTTTTTCCCCATAAAAGCCAGTATAAATTTACCCATACTCTGCAGCCTTTGAATATTACTCAGCCATAAAAAGAAACGAAACTGAGTTATTTGTACTGAGGTGGATGGACCTAGAGTCTGTCACACAGAGTGAAGTAAGTCAGAAAGAGAAAAACAAATACTGTATGCTAACACATATATATGGAATCTAAAAAAAAAATTTTTAAAAGGTTCTGAAGAACCTAGGGGCAGGACAGGAATAAAGATGCAGACACAGAGAATGGACTTGACACGGGGAGGGGGAAGGGGAAGCTGGGACAAAGTGAGAGAGTGGCACTGACATATACACACTACCAAATGTAAAACAGATAGCTAGTGAGAAGCAGTCACATAGTACAGGGAGATCAGCTTGGTGCTCTGTGACCACCTAGAGGGGTGGGATAGGGAGGGTGGGAGGGAGACGCAAAAGGGAAGGGATACGGGGATTTATGTATACGTGTAGTTGATTCACTTTGTTATACAGCAGAAACTAACACCACAATGTAAAGCAATTATACTCCAATAAAGATGTCAAAAAAATAAAAGCATGCTTCTAAAAATAATACAAGTTTTTATAAAATGTTCACTGTAAAATATTTGTTAAAAAGCTTCATTGTAAACAATACTATAGCATTATTCCAAATACATAAACTATTTCCATATGCACATATAAATACAGCCAAAGGACTAGAAGGAAATAAAACAAGATGGTAACCAACGACCTCTCTCGGGCTATTCAGATTACAGGTGGATATTGTTTTATACTTCATCTTTTCCAATGTCTAATTCTTTTATAATCAGGGGAAAAAAGAATTATTTAAAAATTGCTAAGAATATACTATCACTCATTTATAAAGAATGAGTAATCAAATGAAGACTCCAAATGCTGGGGAACAAAAAAAAAAACCCAAGTTTCTGTTTTGTTCAAATCCAGCTACAGTTAGAAAAGAAACTAGGACACTTGGAGGGGGAGGAATAAATTGAACCAAACAAGGATGACATGACACAGGCAAAAATCTTTACATAACACAGGCAAGGTTTGGTGATTAAAACACAGTCTTGAATTTCCTCACAAGGTCTTAAATCCTCCTAACTTGGATTAGCCTTTTCTTCCAACGCCTTACAAAAAGAGGATGATGTGGGTTTACATGCTTCACAGGTTAATGCTGAGAAGCAAGCACACAATTAATTAACCATTAACACATGCAATCAAGTTGCTAGTGACTTTATCAAAACATCTGAAAAGAAAACTGTCTCATCAAGAAGGGGGAAAGGTCTCTTGAATCTTTAAACATCACTCAGTAAACATCGTATCCTGCATCTACTCTGCTCAAGGCGTTAGCCAGGACCCAGTGATTTGTATCCTCCAAGCGTTTATAAGCTGACAGCTTACAGACACACATGCCCAATTCATGAAGCGCTTGTGGTTCCTAATGTTCATTATTTTAGGGCAGTTACTCAGGAACCTGAACACGTTTTCACATGGAAGAAATACCTCATCCTTTATGATACAGTCCACGTCCTTTGCTGTAAAGACCATCTAAATGCAAATGACTCCTCCCCAAAACCTATGCAACCCTGATCTCTCTCTTGAGCTCCATTCTCATTTACCATCATCTCCTTCACATGTCCACTCGGAGGGCGAAGAGACCTAATGAGCTTGTGATTCAGCCTCCACATCTGTTCCCAGCAAACCCTTCACATCTCGGTGGCCACCATCCGGCCAGCTGATCAAGCCAAAGTTTCCTTGATTCTGTTCCTCTGTGTGTCCCTCACACACCAGTCCATTGGCAGGCCCTAAGGACGCAATGGCCAAAAAAAATCCCCAAACATCCCCTTCTCTCCATCCTGGGTGTTAGTTACCACCCAGGTGTTCAAGCCATCCTCTCTCACACAGGCTACTGCAACCGCCTCCAAACTGGCCTCAAGGGCCACTCTTACCTGCAACAGACAGTCACACCAAGCCACTCCCCTGTCTGTCTGGCAGCTCTCTTTGCTGGCTTTCCACAACCTTAGGCATAAAATGCAAATTCCTCACAGTGGCCCACAAAGCCCTCAAGAGCCACGGCTCCCGCCTGCTCCGTTCCTCTCCAAAGCCCCACCGGCCATAATGCTCTTCCTCAATCTCTGAAAAAACTCACTTCCACGTGAGGCCTTGCATCACGTTGGCTGTGCCTCTTTCTGAAGGCTCTTCCCCTACGTGTTCAGGCTGGTTCTCATCTTCTGATTAAAGTGAAGTGACAGTCTTTATGCTGAAAGAAGCATCAACTGGTACCACTTTGCTTTGGGAAAGCAAACTGGTAATACATATCAAAGTACTTAAATCCTAACATTCTTAGATTCAGTAATTCCATTTCCAGGGAGGTATAGAACTTAATCCAACTTAAGAATTTTTGCACAGATATTCACTGCACCTTTCTTCTCTTATATGAGAAATGAGAAATTTATTTCTCATTTAATCAGAAATGATTAATTGATTAATGATTAATTAATTAATGATGGAATTTCTCTTAATCAGAAATGATTAAGATACTGCACAGAGAGAAACTGGAATGCTGTATACCACATATGGGGATGTTAAGTGACCAAAACAAAGGCTATAATGTCTACCTACATTATGATGCTAATTGTGTAAAAATACACATTCCCTACCAAAAGACAACTAAAAGGAAAATGCCAAAATATTAAGAGTGGTGTTCTTTCTGTTGCTGGAAACTTTTTCCTTCTGATTTCTTTTTTCAGATTGAGAAAAATGTGTATGCGTAACTTTCACAATTATAGGGAGAATACCCCTTGTTTTTAACAAAGAAATAGTGCTATATAAACAGTTGTTAGCTTTCCAGGAAACCACAGAAAAGGCATATTTAAAAGCACAATGTTAAAATGGAAAGCTTCTATATAAGGTATACAATATTTCAAAAACATGTGTAACGTATCACAGATATGGAGTTAAACCCCCTATTCTTCAAAGACTTCTTACAAATCAATGAAAAATTAACAACCTTAAGGAAAAATGAACTAGGACTGCAAATTAGCACTGAATAAAAGAGGAAATACAAACATATGAAGAGATACTCAACCTCACTGATTAAAGACATAAAATATTTCTACCTTCCATATTGGCAAAGATTAAATGATTGATAAAATGGAGTAACACTGAGGATGGGAAAAACTGGTACTCTCATCAACTAATGGAGCCAGGGAAACTAGTATAATACTTCGGAGGGCAATTCCTCAATATCGTTGAACATCATACTGTATATGTTCATGTCCTTTCGTCCAGAAATTCAACTGTAGGGATTTATTTACAGAAACACGCACACATAGATACATCAATAGACACCACAGAGCTTTTAAAACATGGTGTTGGATGGCATCATGGATATATTAACTGGGAAGAAAAAAACATACTGAAATCTGGTATCTCTATCATGATCCCATTTTTTGAAAATAGCAGCAGCTAACTTTGATGGAATTGTTCCTACAGGACAGGAACTGCTTTAAGCCCTTTAAGAGCATCACTTTTTTTTTTTTTAATTTAATAGTGTTTATTTATTTTTACTTGTTGACAGTTTGCTTTATTTATTTACTTATGGCTGTGTTGGGTCTTCGTTTCCGTGCGAGGACTTCCTCTAATTGCGGCAAGCGGAGGCCACTCTTCATCGCGGTGCGTGGGCCTCTCACTATCGCGGCCTCTCTTGCTGCAGAGCACAGGCTCCAGACGCGCAGGCTCAGTAATTGTGGCTCACGGGCCCAGCTGCTCCGTGGCATGTGGGATCTTCCCAGACCAGGGCTCGAACCCGTGTCCCCTGCATTGGCAGGCAGATTCTCAACCACTGCGCCACCAGGGAAGCCCGAGCATCACTTATTTTAATCTTAACAATAACCTTTGGAGATAGGTATTGGTATTATCCCTGCTTTACAGAGGAGAAAACTAAGGCTTAGAGAGATTAAATAGAAGTTAGTATCCAGATGGCCCTCTGACCACACATTCCTACCTCCCCCTCTTCCATCCAGACTAAATACCACATCCACAAACGTTCTGGGGAAGGAGGAAAGACTGCCATCACTATTTTTTTTTTTTTTTCCGCACCACGTGGCTTGCAGGATATCTTAGTTCCCCGACCAGGTATGGAACCCAGGCCCCCTGCAGTGGAAGCGCAGAGTCCTAATCACTGGACCACCAGGGAATTCCCCCAGAAAGACTATCATCAGATGAACATAAATGGGATGGGTTGAATGCACAGAAAAACAAAACCAGAGCCATCGAGTGCGCAGGAGAGAGCCAAACTGGTGGAAATATTTCTGGGTGCCAGAAATTCAGCAGTCAATTCATACAAGGGACTGGAGAGACCCTGGGCAACAATCAGGGTGATTAATCAGGAAACTCCGCTTCCTCTAAGCTTCTATGGTCACTGCCTTCTTATGCAGGTGAAAACAGGACAGTGGTCCTAAGTCTGGAAAGTGCAGGTAGCTAAAGAGGGCCAGGAAGCAGCCATACTTAAGAGGCCACCTGCTGCCCGTCCACCAAGTCCTACCCAGGGCCTCAACCTGACACACACCAGTGCCAGGCTCCTCAGATGCAAACGGGGCCAACAGGACTCACAAATGCCAAGACCAACAGACAACCCAGAATCGTCAAACACGTGAAGAAAACCAGGCCATGAAACACCAGGGGCACGAGCTTGCATAGGGAGCACGCAAACAGAGTCGGAAAAAGAAGAATTTTAAATATGCATAATTAATATCCTCACAAAATCCAACAGGGCACCAGGGCATGAAAACCAACACAGGCTGGTATGAGAAAGAAAAAGAATTAGAGGTCTAAGAGAAGGAACCAGGATTTTTAACTTCAGACCGCAGTACGGTTCAGCTTGCTCCACAAGGAAAAATATGAAATGTGGTTAACACTTAACCGCAGGTGGGATTTTTTCCCCCGCTTCCTCCCAACCCACCGTCATCCACACCAGCCTCCACTCAGCCCCTCTTGACTTGGAGAAGGAGTGCTTTCAACGGCTTCCCATTCAATAGCCGCATAATATGACATTGTACAAATATTCCATAAAGCTAGCCATTTTTCAAGCAACGGGCACTTGTGTTTTCAAATCTTGCCACTATGATGGTACAATAAACAGCCTTTTACATATGCCTTTGTGTACAGACACTTTTTTTTTAATATTTTATTTATTTGGTTGTGCTGGGTGTTAGTTGCGGCTGGTGGGCTCCTTAGTTGAAGCATGTAAACTCTTAGTTGCAGCATGCATGTGGGATCTAGTTCCCTGACCAGGGATAGAACCCGGGCCCCCTGCATTGGAAGCTCGGAGTCTCAACCACTGTGCCACCAGGGAAGTCCCTAGACACTTCCATTTTTAGAAGACAGGTATCCAGCAGAAAGGCTGCTAAATTAATGTTTGATTTTAATATGCATTTTACCACTTGACTTTCCAAATAAAGCATGATCATTCACATTTCTGTCACTATTATGAGAATACCACTTCTACTATCCTTGCTAGCAAGAAGTGTCTCTTCTCTTTTTTTTTTTAACCAGTCTGATGAGTTTAGAGTAACTTCTCACTGTTGTTTTAATCTGCAAATCCCTAGCAAATATGGATTGCTTTTCACGGGCTTCCTGGCTGTCTGCATTTGCTCTCTGGGAATCGCCATGTTTATACTGTTTGTCCATTTTCCCCGAGTCGTGTTTGTCTTGCCATTTCTCAAGAGTTATAGACAGTAACCCCTTGCCTGTCATACATGTTACACATTCCCCTCCCCAACTGTCTAGCTTGCAGGTACTGTCTTGCTTAAGAAGTTCTTCCTCATTCCAAGATCATACAAGTCGTCTCTTATATTTCCTTGTAAATTTGAATTGCTTGTTTACATTTAAGGTTTTGAAGATTCCATAACTTATGTCTGATTATACTATAAGATAGAGGCCCATCTCCCCCCACTCCATAAAGAGATGACTGTGCCAACACCACTGAATAACTCGTGCATTCTTTCCTCAACGGTATTGAACTGTCTATCTTATTATAGATTAACTTCTCTTGCTTACAGATACACAGTCCTGGATCCTCTGCTCTGTCCCACTGGACCATTTATGCAATCCTGTATTAATAACACACTGATTTGATCACAGACTCTCTTATTAGCATATTGTGGTCACTTGTCAACCAAGTTTGCCCCCCCTTCAATGGTTTTATTTTCCATATTTGAATGTGCTCTTCACAGGTATTATGCATTTATTTTTCTACATACACTTTAGGATTATTTCATTTAGTTAAAAAAAAAGAAAACAAACAGGAAAAACTTACTGCTTTGGAAACTCTAAAGGGAATGGCAATAAATGTATTAATTTGGGGATAACTGATGTATACATGGTATATATTTTTATTTCAAATCCTTCACTGAAAAGGATATAGGCACCATTCTTGGTCAACTTCTTCCTAGGTTATTTGCTGCTATTGAGAAAAGAGAGGTTTAACTTCCATTTCCAGGTGCTTGTTTTCAAAACAGAGAAACAATCAATTTTAGAGACTTGTTTTTATCCAGCTACCATGACAATTTTTCCAATTGACTTTAGATTTTTTTCCCACCATAGGCTCTTGCATTTTCTAGACATGCAAACATTTCACTGTCTTACAACATTTACTAGAACCTCTAAGACAATGTCAAATAATTGTAAAAGCAGACATCCTTTTATAATTCCTAATTTTAATTGAAACAGTGCTTTTTGCCTTTTAGAAAATATTTATTGTTGGTTGGTTTTGGGGGGGGTAATAAATAGCCTTTAAGTAATTTATTTTTATTCCTATTGGTTTTATTTATTTGTTTGTTTATTTTTGGCTGCGTTGGGTCTTCGTTGCTATGCACGGGCTTAGTTGCTCCGCAGCATTTTGGATTTTCCCGGACCAGGGCTCGAACCCATGTCCCCTGCATTGGCAGGCGGATTCTTAACCACTGTGCCACCAGGGAAGCCCTTCCTATTGGTTTTTTAGGTTATATTAGGAATGGCTGCTTAAATTATCAAATGGCTCTTCAGCCTCTACTGACCTGGTCATAAACTCTCTCCTTTAAAATGCTGGGGTACAGAAGTGGATGATGGTGATAAGCGTCCTTAACACTTAATCACGCTAGCATTATTGGAATAAACTATTGAGTCTATTTGTTAATAAGTTACTTTGAATTTTTGCATTTGCTTTCATAAATATTGGTCTGTAACATTTTCTATTTTTTAAAGGTCAAATAAAACTCAGCTCGAAACCCATGGAATCCTAGTGCCTTTTTCAATAGTAATTTTAACCACGTTTCCTACCTCTTCTTTATTAATTGGTCTTTTCACATTTTCCATGCTTCTTGAATCAATTCTGGTAATTTGTATTTTACTGAGAAGTCAACTCGGCGTTTTCAAATGTGTTTCCAGAGGGCTACATGTAGCGTTTTCCTGCACAGTTAATTAATCCCTCCTGTGTCTCCCTTCTCATGTCTGTTAGCTATTTTTGCCTTTCCTTTACCTCAGTTAGGATGATGGGAGTTTAGTGTATTGGTCCTTTCAAATAAGCAGCTACTGGATTTACTTATCCTTTAAAATCTTATCTTCTCTTTTATTAATTCTAACTTTTATCTTTGTCACCTCTTAATTCTCCCTTCCTAGTTCTTCATTTTTGTTTTTTTAGTTGGGATTTTTTTCCCCCCAAATTTCCTATGATGCATATTCTTTTATTTTTCATCTTCTTTAATAATGAAGGTAGCTTTCCCTTTCTAGGTGATATGTTCCTACAATATTTAGAACATTCATGAAGAATAAGAAATAAAAATAGCTAAGATGAAAATTTTACAAGCCACAATACAAGCAGGCAATGGAACTAATCCACTCGCTGACATCTGACGAGCAGAGGGTTAATAAACCAGTGAAGGAGGAGGAAGCGTCATCACCATTTCCTTAACAGAGGCAAAGCTTAAACAAAATTCTATCATCTCCCTTACTGGCAGGTTTTCACCCTGCATTTCACATTTTGGGGAAAGTGATTTGATTCATATACAGGTTTTTTTAAAAAAAATTACGACCAGAATAAACGTTTCAGTCAGTATACATTTAGCCTAATACTAAAACTTCTATCTGTAGTCAGAACAATGTTCCAAATCTAGGGCACCACAAGATCCTGAAGCAACAAAGATCTGTCATGATAGCGAACTTAAGTAATGCAAGAATGCGGCCTAACACATTTGAGCTGCATCTTCAGGACAGGTTGATACAAAACTCTCAGGTGATCAGAACTAATTATTCAGAACCCACTCTGTGCCCAGGTTCAGCAATGTAAGAAGCAAACTGTCTGCGTGACTGCTTCAGACAGCAACTCTTAAAAATCAATGCCGAAGGGACAGAGAAAGGGTCTGCTTATCCCAGGGTGAGCGGCTCTGACCTAATTAGAAAACTGTCTGAGGCCAGAAGCAAAGCAGCTACCATTTCCTTAATCGTCACTACAGGGAACTTTAGAAGACTTACAAGGTCCCAACATGGCTGGGGGAACTTGAAGATGACACTCAAATAAAACCACATTCATTTATGCTCTACTAATTCAAAATTATTTTTATGTTCTGGAAAGAGTCTGGACTCATGTTTCCACTTTTAGACCCTAGGACAACAGGCAGAGAAGAAGGCTCAACCTACTTATGGGAACAAATTTTAGAAGCTCTGACTCGTGTCAACGACCAATGTGCTAATAATTTATCTGTTGGTTAAAGCAAATACTTCTATTTGGGTTGCTACCCCTAAGTCCTGGTAAGGACCAAAACCCAAAAGAAATTTTTAACATGTTCTCTGTTTAATTTTTTTCTTTGTTCCTAGATGTTTTCCCCAGTGAATCCCAGTAAATAAAACGCTACTATTAAAACCCCATTATAACAGGAACTCTTTGATAATAGGAACCATTTAATGTTCCCGAGGGTCTCTGAAACCAGTGAGGAAATAATACATCCCTTCCCTATGCACTGCTTTCGGGGAACGGACCACAATTTCACCTCATATAACAACCTGTCTAAGCGATCTGCATATCCTGATCAACAGCCAGATGTCGAGACACCAGTGCCTGTATGAGTACAGAGGCAAAGGCAAGGGTGTGCCTGGGTCCCTGAGAATATTACAGGGGGGTTGGCATGGGAACCCCTGCTACTAAGTCTCAGATGTGTTAAAAAGGTGCAGTAGGGACTTCCCTGGTGGCGCAGTGGTTAAGAATCCCCCTGCCAATGCAGGGCACACGGGTTCGATCCCTGGTCTGGGAAGATCCCACGTGTCGCGGAGCAACTAAGCCCGTGCGCCACAACTACTGAGCCTGCGCTCTAGAGCCCGCGAGCCGCACCTGCTGAGCCCACGTGCCACAACTACTGAAGCCCGTGTGCCTAGAGCCTGTGCTCCACAACAAGAGAAGCCACCACAATGAGAAGCTCACTCGCCACAACTAGAGAAAGCCCATGCACAGCAATGAAGACCCGACACAGCCATAAACAAACAAACAAATAAATAAAAAGTGCAGGAGGGCTTCCCTGGTGGCACAGTGGTTGAGAGTCCTCCTGCCGATGCAGGGGACACGGGTTCGTGCCCCGGTCCGGGAGGATCCCACATGCCACGGAGCGGCTGGGCCCGTGAGCCATGGCTTCTGAGCCTGCGCGTTCGGAGCCTGTGCTCCGCAACAGGAGAGGCCACAACAGTGAGAGGCCCGCGTACCGCAAAAAAAAAAAAAAAAAAAAGTGCAGGAGGTCTTGGGGGCCCTAAGCTATCAAGTCTACATACCTGTCCTGTGTGCACATAACCCTGCCTGCCTTAACCCATCCTTCAGGAGGGGATACTACTCCAGAGCTATCAGTCATAGGTTCATATTTAAGGCCCAGTACTGGCTATAAACAAGCAATTGTCTTCAGTTCTCCAGAAAAAAATCTTTAAAATGAGGTCTTTGGTTGGCCGGCTCTTTTCTGCACGGCATTCTGGTTTCCATGGGTCAAAAGGAAATGGAGTAATCTGTGTTTGCCAAGTTCAATGGCAACCAGCTCCTTGTCATGGTCAAGGAATAATCTGACTGAGCATGTTGGAATTTCCAGATATTCTCGTATTATCTTTTGAAGTACTTAAAATTCACTTTCTGGCGGAAATACTTCTGTTTCTATTCTTAGCAAACAATTACATGCTAAGGCTTAAAAAGAAGAGAGGAGACAGCAGAACTAGAGTGTATTTTCATAGGGCAGAGGGCAAGAGGGAAGCAAGGCACTTGGAGGGGCTTTTTCTTGGGCAGGGAGGGGTGGGAGGACTGTATTTGAGGGTCGCCCCATCCTCCCATCCCATCAATGGGGACGGCGGTGATGATGTGCGAGGTGCCCAGGTGGGAACGTGATTGCTTCCTGCAGGCTTGTTAGTGCTGCTCTGCGTGCCTAATGAGGCCAAGGAGAGATGGACCCCCCACCCCCAGGCCTCCCCACAAACATATACACCCATAACGCCTCCAGACTAGCCAGCAGTTCTGCTGTCACCTCAGTGGTATAGCCTGTCCCCTTGCCTCTGCTCTCACTGTCCTCTCTCCACTTTTTGGTATTATTTCTCCCACAAATCTTAAACCGTAGCACCAGCTCTCTACTCTCGAATTACTCCATCAGGCAAAGATGGATTCATCCCCTCCTCTAAGGACTGAGGTCTGAAGACAGGAGGGTCTGTCCAAATGGAAAACTTGGTGTAACCTTTAAACTGATTTCACCAAACTCAACTAACCACGCTTATGCTCCAAGTTTCAAGGAATCCCATACTCAGTGCATAGGGGAGCATGATTGATTCCTGTGAGAATCGCCCTATTTCAATTATGAGTAATGAAGAGAATTCCTCATAATTCTTCATACAGAAGAAGTTGGTATAGGAACTGGGGCTCACCAGGTGAGCTGGGCTCAGACACACGGGAGGGGGAGGACCTGGGGCGTAGCCTGAAGAATGGCACAGAGGAAAAGAAACTCAGGACGTACACAGGGAACGCAGGCTGTTCAACCTGCCAAGGACAGAGTGGAAAAGAGGTGAGAGGGGAATTGGGCTGGACCAGAACTACATTCTACCTGAACACCAGGAAAAGGATATGGGACCTTTTTTTGCAATAATTTTCTTTCTTTTCTTAATTACTGGTGGTTTCCATTATTTTCTTCTAAGTCTTCAACTAATGACTAATGCAAAGCCCTGAAATTTCAACATTTTACTTCCCACGTTGTTTTCTATTCTTATTCGACACCAATTAACTTAATCATCTCGTTTCCTTCTCCCAGCTGACAAATGCCACAGTGCCTGTAGCAGCTGCTCCTTTCCTTCTCTCCCCGTTCCTCTCTTACACACACCCCTCCTTCTAGGCAAAATAACCCAAAGCTACTTATGACGATAAAACAAACTTTCAAATATTTTTCCCCAAAACACTTCTCCTACATATGACTTCCATCATTTTGAGAAAGGCCAAATATCTTTGCCAGATGACTGTATTTATCTTTCTTTAATCTCTGTTATTCCTCTGGCCATTTGTGAACATAACAGATTACCAGAAGGGTTAGTTAGCTCAGTGTTTTAAGTACTAGCTAGATGCTGGTGGCCATAAAACCACCTTAGTTCACCAGCAATTAAAGAGGACTAATGATCTAACTAGCAGAAAGCACAAATGGGTCGTAGTGAATGAGGATACCTACCATTGAGTCTACATTACTCACTATACTGGATCTTAGATCATCTTAGAATATCTTGAGATTACTCATAAGATAATACGTATTCAAATAGTTTAACTCTCAACCCAAACATATCGAAGAGCTCACAGGCTATTGGATATTTGCATCTGATACACACTCTACTTGATATAATGTTGAGTTCCTCTCTTTCCTACTTTTTATCTTTTAATCTATTTTTTCTTTTCTTTCTTCATTGTACTCTGTCAGAGTTTACAGTTGGAGAGTTTCATTTCATCTCACAAACTATTTGAATTTGATCTCCTTTCCAGTGTTTTAGTACCTTCTTCAAATTTTACATAACTGACTCTCACAAAGATGTACAATACTCACGAAATCTTTTATGTGATGAATGTTTAATGCTATCAACATGATGGAAATTCTTAACCTAATTTTCAAAACACTAGCTAAAGCTCAGAAACATGCAATTCTCATACATCACAACCTGTCAGTCAACATAATGTCAAATATTGTAACAAGAGTAACTTTCATCTATTTAGATGCCTATTCATTTACTTGGCTGGAGTGATCCCAAGATACCTTGCCCAGTGAAGATTTTAAGGTTTCTATTAGTCTAAGTATCTAGAAGTCAAAGGACTTAATCCTCTTTGTATTCCAGATAATCACCTGTCACACCAAAAGCAAAAAAACACTTGTGAAAAAAATGAATCATCCTGAACTATTTCATAAATGTACTAGTACCTAAAAAGTGGAGTGCAGATGTTAATAAGGTCACCTAGGCCTTTGAATTCAAAAAAGGTGAAATTTTTTTAAAAATTAAAAGTCATTCTTTGACACTGGTTATCATCTGTGACTAGAAGCAACGACTTTTTTTTCACAGCAGCTGACTTGAACTGGATTCACCTAAACCAGGATCCAATTTACTAGTACAAATTTTAAAATACTGAAAAATTTTCTTGAATTATGCCCTTATAAACTGCAGTACATGGTTGTTATTTTTCAAATGCTACAAGATTTTAGGGTCTGATTCACTATCTCCTCAGACAGTCTGGCAAGACTTAATTTATCTGAGAGATCAACTACTAAATGGAGAATTTCATTTAATTATATAAAAAGTAAAAAGAATTTGAAAAATGTTTTTACCAGTCATAGTTATTTTAACATTTACTAATTTGAGTGCAGCTGACATAGTTTAGAAAAAAAGATCATCTGTTTCTTAGTATAAAAAGCTGCCTTTAAAAAAAAATTACTTATTCTTGTACATTTACCAACACTGCGTATTATTATACTAAAATCTTTCCTCCGGTGTACTGAACCTCAGCACTGAATCTAGATAAATTATTACTTCCACTTTCCAAAAACTGACCTTCCAAAACTCAAACGTAAGAGAGACTGGAAATAGTGAATCCCACAGTAGGAGGATCTTGTTTTTATTCAGACAATGATTTCACCACTTGTAGTCACTGTAGCTGCCAACTCAGTTTGTGGATAATTTAAGGAGTAATTTCCAATTAAGTGTATCAAGTATGCATTGAGGCCAAGTATCAGTTATAGTTATAGGTATGGATATAGATACACACACCCCACAGCAGTAGTAAAGTGAACAAATGGAACTAATAATGGTAACAATAACAATACAAATAATGGAACTCTTACACAACAGCAAGCATTTTAAAGCCCTTAACAGCAGTAGTGAGCAGATGTACACGAAACTCAATAAATACACAAACTAGCATGAACAGAGTCCTGAAACAAAAGAGCAGTTTCCTGACATGAGGAGCTGAGAGAACAGAGGTAAATCCAGAACAAAGGTTGCATGTGAAGGGGAAATGGAAGCTGAAGAACCAGAAAAGACCCCGCCCCTGAAGAGATCAATGCTGAACCCCTTATAGGGGGCGGGCGGGGGGGGGGGGTCAGTGTAGGGCAGGGACAGGCAGACGGGAGGGGTGCATCAGGAGGAGGGGGTGAGTCTACTTGTTGGAAATGACCTGTACCATCCCTGTTGATAAACCACAGCTGTGTCTGAAGGCAGCTACCACATCAGCATTCTCAAACTTGACTGTTAGTCATCTGGGAATCCCATTAAAAGTAGACTCTGATTCAGTACATCTGGGGCAAGGCCCGAGATTCTGCATCTCTAGCAAGCTCCCCAGTGATGCTGCCGGTCCGTGGACCAAGCTTTGAGTAACACTGCCTTCAAGGACAGCCTGGCCAATGGAGGGCAGAGAGGAGGAGAGGGGGGCACAGGAGAACTGGGCTCAAAGCTCTCCCCTTGCTTTCTGGGTCTCTGGTTCTTCATCTGTTAACACAAGGAAGATGGGCCCGTCCCCAAGGTCTCTTTCTAGCTTCAAAAACTTGGAGCAGGAAGGGAGGTTTATAGCCTGAAGAGCTTCACCTGTTAAATCTGGTATCAAAGGGGAGGCCAGAGCTGGAGGGAATGAAGGGCTATTGAGGAGCTATCCTTCTACAAGACAAGAGAAGGAATTGATGTACTTGCCTCTTTCGTCTTATCCCCTTGTCCCTACTGGAATGTGTAGACAAAAATACAAAATGACGTGCACACAAGGCTATTTATTGCAAAACAATGGACAAGTCTAGGAACAACCCGAATGTCCATCAGTAGGGGACTGACTGAATAAGCTCTGGTATATCCATATGAGGGCGTACTAACACAGCTGGGAAAAACACAGGAAGTTCTCTATATACTGAGTGAGCTCTAGGATACAGTTCTAAGTTAAAAAATAAATAATTCGGGTTCAGAACAGTATATATATTCTGCTACTTTCTGAGTAATAAGGAATACAAAATATACTCATACATTTGCTTACATTTGCAAAAAGGACAATGGAGGGACAACCCCAAATCTAACAAAAAATGGTTACCTGTAGGGGGATAGGGATGGAAGGCTGACTTAATACAACTAATATTATAGTTATGACTCAGTCAATTAGAAAAGAAAATTAAACTTAGAAAAAAACAAAGTGGAACATATAAAACCAACAATGTATCAAGTTGGTGGTGCAATCATACAGAGAAATATTATTTTACTTGCCTTTGAAACATGTTTTTAATCTTACATCCCTAATGGGATATAATGCTAAGGTTAAAAGAATTGCAAAGAAATATTAAACTGCATTCCATAGCAATAAAAATGGCAAAGTGTTAATAACTGTTGAAGTTGGGTGATAGGATTTCATTATGCTGTTTGCCATCATGTAATTTTCTCCATTATTGTATATGTTTGAATAATCTTTTAAAAATCAACCTTCTAAGTAACCTTCTTTATCCAACATTATTAACACATGCACACCAAACAAGAACGAGAGAGAGCACGGGCTGGCACCAAAGCCAACCTTTGTCCACCGAAGTGAATGCCAACGTTCTTAATATGACCTCTACCTACAAGTGCAGAGGGAGGCTGCCTCTTACTATTGTATAAAGTAACATATTCAGCATCTGTACAGATCTTACTTTATGCAAATGTATCTTATCTCATTCTGTTTTCACAACAAAATTGCAGGATGACAATTATGCCCACTTATAGCTGAGCAATCGCCTCAAACCGATTCAAAGTCAAGTCTGTCTATCTCCACATCCAGTGCTTTCTGGACTGTCCCCAGCACCCACACAACAGAGCAGTGGGGTGGTGGCTACCACCTGAGGGCCTGAGGACGCTGCCACCAATTTCAGGCAGAACTTTAAAAATTCATTCTAATTTTTATTTACTCCACAATATACCCATGTTGGTTTTAACACGAAAATAACATTTTTAGTGACTTATCAACTACAATAGACCCACATATATATTTAATGGCTTGATGAACCCATGATTCCTTATTCCAGTTTTAGAGGCATTGAGTTCCACGAGGCTGCAATGAGACAGGGACATCTGTCACCCAGATGCCTTTGGAGGCCCAGCAAAAAAAAGAGGACACGTCCCACTGTCCAACTAAAGCACATTGCTGGTAGCATTCCCAGCCAATAGTAATTCAATTGGCACCTACAAATACACTTTCTGTTGATGCAATTTTTTAACCTGAAAATTCTGTCTAGTCTTTTAAATATACCACCTAGAAATGAGTCAGTGCAACGGCCGGCAAATTAAAATCACATGATATGGTTTGAAAAGTTGCTCAAACTGATGTGGGCACATTTTGGAAAGGGGCACTTCATGGCTATCCTAAGCAAAAAGCTAAGAGGCAAACAAGGAATTCAACTTTGTAGCAGCAGTCTATCCCAAAGAAAAATGAAACAATAAAATTTACTACTTTATCCTTTAATAAAATGACAGCAATTTTTTTAAAGATAAACTTTTAACCTTAGAATGTTTTACTTACAGAATTATTGCGAAGATAGTACACAGAGTTCCCACATATCCCATATCTGGTTTCTCCCATTATTAACAGGTTACATTAGCCTGGTACATCTGTCATAATTAATGAATCAAGGTTAATATATCATCATGAAAGTCCATACTTTATTCCATAATGTCCTGTTTTTCCCTAATGTCCTTTTCCTGTTCCAGGATGCAATTTTGGTTTTCTTTCAATTTAAAATTCAACCATAGGAAGGCTAGTTAAGCAAATATAATAAATACAAGCATAAAAGACTAAAATGATGCTTCTCAAGGCATGCTAAGCCCAAGAAAAATGCAAATATTGGATGAAATCACCATCAAGACTCAGCTCTTCGACAGACCAATCCTGATCTATAGCTACAGTAACCACCATCTTAAGAGAACCTACATTCATCAAATACATAATGAGCTTCCATGTATGAAAAGTGAGTTGTTATATGAAAAACACCAACCTGAAAGTGAGTTCTAGGTACTAAGACTGGTTCAGTCGCCGCTAAGCTGGGTGTCATATAACTCAGGACAACAAATAGCTTCTTGGGGACTGAAACTTACAAAACACTTCTCTGAGTGAGTAAGCCATTGTCCCATTCCTAAGGTTAGTTTAATCTAATTAAGGCATCAAGAAGTAAACACATAAAAAGTTAACCTTGAAGTTTTCAAAGAGCAAAGGCAGGATGACAACAAAAGGTGCCGAAAATGAACACATGACTAATGGAAAGTGAATTCAATAAACAGGCAAAATTTTCCCCAAGAACTGAATTGAGGGAGAAACCACATCAGAGTGATTCGAAAAGGGAAGTTAATCTTTCTGGGCTAGAGTTTATCTCGAAATACAAGGTGTTAGACTAAACTGACTCTTAAGATCCCCTTCTGTATCTAAAATTCCACAATCCTTTCTTATTTCAGTCTCTACAGCGAGGTTAATGCCAGGGATATCCCTATACCATCTCTGGCCACAGAGGGACTCAGACAACATGACCACAACAGGGTCCTCCCACCAGCTGCCATGGAGTGATTTCCACCACAAATGGAGAGCGCTTTTCCTGCCTGACAATGAAAACTAACCCTCCATTCAGGTCGTTCATATTAGCAAACTACCAAGCAACTACTAAATAAATTATGTTAAAATAAGACACTGGCCAATAATCTGAACTTGAAAGAAATGTACTACATCACTGCTATGTTATATAATCCACATGCTCCACTAATTTGTTAATTCAACCTGGCCCAACTGAGCACTTTTCGCAAAAATCAAACGTTTACTCTTTATGAATAAGGCTCCTCAGAGCTCTCAGATTTTCCATGGCATTTCTCATTTTGCACATTCCTTAAAGCAAGGTTGGACAGCCTTGCCACTACTGAGGCTGGCTGGATACCTGTTTGTAGTAAAGGGCTGTCCTGTGCACTGCAGAAGGCTGAGCAGCATCCCTGGCCTGTCCTCATTCAAGGACAGTCAAAAATGTCTCCAGGGCTTCCCTGGTGGCGCAGTGGTTGAGAGTCCGCCTGCCGATGCAGGGGACACGGGTTCGTGCCCTGGTCCGGGAAGATCCCACATGCCGTGGAGCGGCTGGGCCCGTGAGACATGGCCGCTGAGCCTGCGCGTCTGGAGCCTGTGCTCCGCAACAGGAGAGGCCACAACAGTGAGAGGCCCGCGTTCCGCAAAAAAAAAAAGGCTCCAAAACACTGCCCAATGTCCCCTGGGTGGGAGGAGGCCAAATCAACCCTGGTTGAGAAGCAGTGCCTTGAAGCAATTCATGATACATATAAATAAATAAATGTAATATTATTTCAATAGCAATGTAAGACTTCAATGTGGATTAAATGGCTTCTAAAAAATCTTTTATTAGACCATATAAACCAGTATTTGTCTCAGAAAATATTATCACTATGGATGACCAAAGAGGCAAAATTATGTTTTTTTCCCCTCAACTGTTACGAGTTAGTATTTTTAAAACCAAAAAAAAAAAACAAAAGGATTTGATAATTCCCTAGAAACAAGGGTTAGAGATCATTCTTCACCCTCTCCATCCCAGGATTCTAAAGTAAACATCAGATTCTACAACCAGCAGCCAGACCAGCCAAGCACAAGGCAGAAGTTGGTCTCGGAAGGAGGCCAAAAAGGACAACTCATGACCACTGGGCGCCACCCAACCCACCCACATTCTGCCTCCGAGGACCACGGCGACACGCTGCCCAAGGATCATTTTGCCACCAGCAATTAGAACACACCCCACTCCCTAGAAGAAAATTAAGGCCAGGGAGAGAAGAAAGATCTAATGGGAGTAGGTGCTTTCCTTATAAATGCTTTCAGCAAAAGTGTCGAGGTTTTTTTTTATGTCACTGCTTAATTTAGGGGTGGGCTGGAGAGGAATATTTTATAAGCAACAGTGGAACTGGATGAGTAAGTTCTTAAGGGAAACCTGAGAGATTGCGGGTTGCTGTCACTGGATTTATAATAACTGGTTTTAAAAGTTGTTTCTTATAATAAAAAAGGTCATTTCTCATTTTTCTGATTATGAAAGCTGATTTCTTCTCTTTCTGTAGGTATCAGTGTGACCATGTAGAAGTCACCTCCACAACCTATTTAGGTCAGAAGAAAAGGGCTAACTCTATCCACCCTGTAAACTGCATCCAAATGCCTCCTTCCTTCATGGAAGGATGCCAACGGGTGTCTTAACAGAAAGAAGCTGGGAAGCACAGATGGTTGCCAAGGTGACTTTAAAGGGACCCAGGCAGTCAACATCTGCGGCTGGGAGATGCTGATCACCCAACATCACCACCACCTGGACACAAGTCCCTAAAGCAGGCTCCTTGGAAAGGCTCACAAGGTCAGCTCTGGATCCCAGAGCCTGAGAGCCAGCCGGGAGTCCTCCGTCACGCAGGGCGCTCTGCAGCTGATCCTTCTGCTGAAGATCTTTGGTCCCACCTCTTCTGGCTCCCACCAAGTCCCCACCCCCATGGAAAGAGCACACATCAAGGGAGAACCGGCTGTGCCCAGCTCCCCCAGGTGGGCAGACGGCGGGCAGAGACTCAGTCACACAGAACGACCACAGAGTTCAGCCCGTGGGGCACTAACCAAGCTAAATGCTAATCATGGCACAGAATCATTCATATTAAAGATCATTAACCAGGCGCCCGGGCCCCTTGGCAGGGATGAGAGTTCACACAAGTTGCAAAAATTCTTTTAGATAAAGTTACAGCCTCTTGTTGTCAAACACCCGGTTTGGGTCATTTCAGAAGGGCACCGCGATAGCACGGGAGGGGCAGAGACAAACGGGGGCGTCTCAGGAGGGAGGGGGGCATTTCTTGCTTTTCTTCCGCCACTGTTCTCCATCCAGAGCCGCAGCTCATTCTCTAGGGTTTACTTCCTGTTTTCTTACCCCTCATGAGGTGCAACTGTCCCCTCACATTCAAGGGAGAGTACAGGTGAGGAAGTATAAACAGGTGAAGTCTGCGGGGTCTGTGTCTGTGATTTCCCATTTCTCCAGGGAAACATCTCCTTTTAAGGTGATGGTTTTGACTCTAGAGTTGCCAGTCCCACATCAAAAGGATGGCAGGTCCCTCTCGATTAGAGTGGCTGTGCTGCCTCTCCCACATCCAGGGACCCAATGCCACTCAACTCTCAGGTACAACAAGAAGTTACCATCAAACAAACAGGGTCAGAAGTTCAAGTGCAGATTTCTGACAAGTGTTCTTTCCGACATGCCTCAAGCTTCTGTACATGCTCCTTCCTCCTTTCATGACTCAACAATCAGCACCAGCTCCTCGTTCATCCTTTGTCTGAGGCAGCCCGAGTTTCTCGTCGTTTATGGATGGACTCACCCTAAAAGAGCAACCACTGCTCTGGTTTTCCATTCCGGTATTACATAATGCAATTACGTGTTCGCCGCAGAGCCTTATTTGTGACTGAAGTGTAAAAATGTATAACCACACTAATTCCTGTTAGTGAGATTAACCTCAAATGGAAAGACAATAGGTTCCCGGAGATTCATTTCTTTTAATGACGTTAAACCCGAGTACTCTTTAACTCAGAGCCTAGAAAATGTAAGGGCTGCTTTTCTTTTCTCTTAAAGGGAATACAAGTTTCTATGCCTGGAGGTTGAGGAACGTGGGGAAAAGACAATGAACAAGGATCTAATCGTCAAGCACCTCATCTACAATTTTTTAAAGTTCATAATGGAGTATCCATATAAGAGCAAAAGCATGTAATCTCTGAACACAAGTGAAAACTAAAGTTAGGAGTCATGTGACATCCTCAAGCACTTCCTGTGAAGGTTATAAAATAAACAAGGAAGGTGACTGTATCCCAGGAGGTAAATCTAAACCAATAAAGAGGCGGACACCTGTCCTACCTCGACCTCGCTGACTGCATTCGCTATGCTTTAAATTGAACTTGATACACAATGAAGTCTAAAAAAATGTTTTTAAATAAAAGATCTGTCCTCATTTCACCTGGGGTTTTGTACCAAATTTCCAAACTCTGCTTGACAGATCCCTTCCACTGCGTCTATTTTTGACATTTCAGGAACACAGTGATGACAAACGCAGTAAGTTATTCATAAAGGGGTGACGGGGGAGGGAGGCACCAGCGCAGTAGCTGTATAATAATTTTTCAGCGCACTGAAAAGAAAATAGGTTTCAAACAAGATGACACAGGTTAAACATAAATAATTTTTCACTCTATTTTGATTTCTGAATCATGCAGAAAAATGTTTAATGGACATGAGAGACAGAGAGAGAAAGAGAAAAAGAGTGAAAGAAAAAGAAACAGAGAGAGTGGGAAAGAGAAAAAGAGTGAAAGAAACAGAAAGAGAAAAAGAAGGGAGGGAGGGAGGGAGGAAGAGAGAGAGAGAGAGAGAGAGAGAGAGAGAGAGAGAGAGAGAGAGAGAGACAAGGAAAGAAGGATCAAACAATTCCCCAAATCCTGGCACACTTAGATTAAAGCTAATGGATCTATTATAAGAGAACATTTTCTTGATGTTAACCAAGGAAAACAGAATCCTTTGTGGCACTTACCAGATGCCAGGCAGGATGACCTCACTTTAAAGGGGAGAGGGATAGAGCGAGGCTGGTCTAGATGCAGATGGCTGTTGGTTTCCCCTGACAACAGCAGCAGCGAGGAGAAATCCTGGACTCAGCCCGGTCCCCCTGTCGACAGGTGATCAACAGCCTGGAACAGGAGGTGCCGCGTCTGAGGGAGGGGCGAGGGGACGGCTCTGCGGCAACTACCGCCCAGGTAGGGCCCTGCTGAGAGCCGCCCACCCCAGACGCCCCAGAGCTGTACCGGTCGGTGCCAGTGCCGTGCTGCAGCCGGTCTGGTCTGGGAGCTGCTGCCACCGCCGCCTCGCTCAAATGGGCAGCAGATTCAGATGCGGGGGAGATAGAAGCGGCTCATCCGAGGCAGCAGAAGTAGAGACTAGAGGGGGAACTTGGTGGGTTCAAGCAATGCCAGAAACAATTCAAGCCGCACCCTACAACGCTGCCCCCGCAGCAAAACAGGAACTTTAAGAGCCAACTCACAGGTGACCCTGGAACCTCTGGAACCCCAAGGCACACAGAATGTCCCTTCCTGAAAATTAATGGCATTTCCTCCCCGCCCCAAATGTTCATGCCAATGTTGAAAGGAAGGGCATTCCAGGAGAGAAGAAACCCTTCTGGTTACTACTGTTTAAATAATGGCTCCACTGTCATTATATATACGGAATGAGCATATGTTTTCATCAGACAAAACTAACTAACTAAACTACCACCTTACTAGCTGGGGGACACTGGGCAAGTTCCTGGCCTAACGCACCTCTGGCTTCCTCATCTATAGAAATGGAGCCTTGAAATGTCCTTCCTGGATCTGTGAGGTATCTGATCAGCCCTCAGCAGCAGAGGTTCTAAAAGGCTGTCCTAAATCAACCAGACACCCCGTCACCTTCCCTGCGTTGAAAAACCGATCCAATGCACGGCCAACAGCAAATGATGTTTCTCCTACTATTTTAAACCGATGTCTCCAATAGGTTAGGGGGGCCAATCTTAAAATCACTTTTGCATGCAACAGTCAAAGATAGGTCATATAGGCCCCCAGCCCCAATCCTGCCAGGGACACCAAGTTGCAGCCCACATTAGAGCAGGTTTCTGTCCCCAGTTCCCTCTAACTTCCCACTTCAAGGCCAAGAGCATGCCCACGTTTGAGAGCAAAGAGTATTTAGGAAAAGAATAGGCTCTTAACTGAGCCCAAAGGTCTTTTTTTTCTTTAACGTTCCCTTTAAAAAGGCAATTATTTCTCAAAACGGAACCCCCAGGTTCCTTATAAGACCACTCTTTAATCTGAGCGACAGACAATGGCAGAAGCACCTGTTCAAGGCTATGCTTTCAGAGACCTTGGGGGAGGGGGAGTGCAGAGCCCCGCTGGGCCAAAAAGCCGCCATCACCCTCTGGTGGTGGCTCGTACACACTGCAGTTGTGAGACGCACACGTCCCCAGTCCATTCTCCAAGAGGCAGCCCATCTGAATCCCAGCTGCTTTGGCCGCTCTAGGACCACCTTTGTTCTTGCCAACCCGAATCATCTTCCCAACCTTCCTCATTCACTACCACCTCATTCCCGCATCCAACACCCAGTGATTCAGGTGGAAAAAAGAGAAGCAAAACACCAGTGTGTCCCCAGAACATAACAGCCAAGAGCCAATTCTCATGACAAATTAGGAGGAAGGCACCTCTACTACCAAAGTGAACAGACCAGTTGAAGATCCAGGACAGATCAAAGAAGAGATGGCCCTGACCGGTGAGCGAGACGTGGGTGGGTTCCCGGAAGAGGATCTCTGCAGCTGGAGGACAGAACATGCTGGAAATCAGGTCACACACAAAGAGCTACCAAGCAGGTGACACTGCCTTGAAATGCTCTTAACCACTTCACGCCTCCAAAACCTTCATCCATCTTGGGCAAATACATCTAAGTCCAGGGGGCCCCGAGAGCAGCAAACAACCTTGGGAAGAATTTGCCAGAGGAAGTGAAGGTCACGGAGACAGAAGAAACGGGAAAGTTCACAGGTAAGCGGCGTCACTGGGATACGCTCTACAACGCTGCTAGCGATTTCTAAGCAAGTACTGAGGGGGAAGACAACACACGTGGGTTTTACAGGCAGCTGTGAAAAGGCCTGAGTGACCAGCTGTACCACAGCTGGCAAATCTTTCTCCATGTAGTGGCAGCATCTGCTTGGCATATAAGAGAAGAAGATGCCTCTTTCAGTAACAAAAGAACATACGAAATTTCAGGACTTTATCCTACATAAAACGTCCTGCCCTCTTCACCCATATTACCCCAAGATGATATTTGCAACGACCATAAAATTAAGTGTCTGATTGCTATTTGGTTCAGTTTTATACTAGACTCATTCAAGAGGTACATTTTATTTTTTAAAGCGGTAAGGTTTAGTACATTCTGTCTTTCCATCAGATGTACACTTTCGTATGTGAAGTGGCTCATACATGAAATAGCTTGTATCAAAAAAATACAGGCCACACGGGAGCGCCCAACCCCCTCTACCCCACACACTGGCCTTGCTCTCTTCTTAGGTCCTTTACTTTAAAAACCTCTGCAAACAACTCAAGCACACCGCCAAGGCCACACAGGCTGGTATGTCGTAGTGGAACATGACAATATCCGACTTGGATGCCAATTCCTTGAAACAATCAGAAATTAGGCAAGCAGGCAGAAAGACAACTCTATAGCCTAAAGGATCTCCCTGGCCCCGACCCCCAATCTAGAAATCTATGGCCCACGTTCAACGGCCAGGCTGAGCTCAAATTAGTAACTGATGGTTAGTTTCTGGAGGTCCAAGCTGCTGTGTTCTCCTGCTGCCAGCACAGCACCTTTCAGCACGAAAAGACGGTGGCAGAACTCCAGTGGAAGACAGATACAAGCACCTGTGGGCTGTATCCCCACAAACCAACTGAGCAGAAAGCACTGAGGTTTGCATCGGGCCAGGCAGGGGACAAAGGACCCAGGTGGACACTTCAAAGCCCATCAAGGCAGCCTAGGAAAAAAAAAAAAAGACAGCACAGCGGGTGGTCAACTGTCAGAGGACTAACCGGAATCATTAAACTGAACTGGGGGAGTCAGGAGACCTGAGAATCGGCCCTAGTGATGCTACCGACGACCTTCTCTGCTCTATTTAAGGCAACTCAACATCTTAACCTTTCCCAAGTCAGCAAGCCTCTGACGGGAAAGTCATCAAGGAACGTGCCTGCCACTTTCTCCTCTTGGTACTGAATCAATGGTGCACCTGACGCGCAGTCAGCAGTGTTGAGAATCGGGAGTCATCTGTGATCCTGGACCATTCATTTAATCTTAGTCTCAAAATGCTTGTATGTAAGGAACACCTTCTCATCCTGCAGTTACATGATCCGGGCTTATGTACACAGGAGCCCAGGTTTGAAAAGCCAAGTCAGCAGTTCACTCGGCAAGAATTTTTCAAGCTCTACCGTGTGCCGAGTACCGTGCTGGCTCTGGGGTTTCCAGGGTGGAAGGGCTTCTTGCAGACGGCCTCTCACTGCCCATCCAGGTCTTATTTTTCTGAAATAAATGTCACCTGTGCACAGCTTTTCCACTGCTTACGCACGAAGCTCAAGCTTACTGTAATTGTTTTGTAATGAGCTCACGGCACCAGTAAAATTTTAAACTGCTACGGAGCACGGCCAATGTCTTCTTCAGTAATTTACCAATTACTTTGGAGCCAGCCTTCTTGGAGACAGCCTTGGTCCAGGCAACTAAACTGCAAAACCTCAATAAACACAGAACTAGCTTCTGAATTCTGAAATCACAGGCACCATGGCCAGGCCCGCGGGCTCAGAGCTTCACTTATTGTAACACCATTCTGAACAAGCTTCATTATTTACGATGAAGCTTCTAATGTGCAGTAAGGTTTGATAAACAGAACTGTTGTCTCTCCTGTACAATCCCAAACGCAACAGAAAAGAAAAAAAACTACTCATTGATACAAATGGCAATTAAAAATCTCAGCCATTATAATTATCAATAATCCATTCGGGAATCCATCTGCCAATTTAAGCTCACTGCTTTAATTCTCTTGAAGGTAGAAGAAGATGGATTTAACAATGGGGGTAAAAGGTTGACTATGAGTTTAAACCACAGGTTCTCACTCAGGTAAAGAGGCAATTTTCTAAAACTGAAATTAACTTTCCCAATTTTCATGACAGCTATATTGATTCTTTACAGAAAAATTACACACACACACGCAAAGGAATAAAATAAACACAGAGGAATCCCGTTCTCTGAACACTATTAACAGATCTTTTATATTTTAGATCTTCTATATTTCTACGTATGTGTAGAGCATATCTGTAAGATCTCTTACAAAAGAGATGGAATCAAATGATACAAACCAATCCAACTTACTTTTCCCCTCAATGTTATAAAATGTTTCCATATGAGTAAATATTTCCAGGCAACATCACTTTTAATGGCTTCATACTATTCCATTTTAGACATTTACCATAATTAATTTAGGTTGCTTTAACTCTTTCATTATGACAAACAATGCTTCATCCTTATAGCTAAACCTCTGGATATATATAAACATACATCCTTCAACTCTATAAGGATATAACAAATTCTTCAGTATTCTCTCAGGATGAGTTCAAGTATGTGAGTTAGATCATCAGGCCCACACATTTTTCTTTCTCTGTATTTGATAACATTAATATATTTATAGAAGAAAATTTAGGAAATGAAAAAAGCAAAAATAACAGATAATCTTAACCACCTTGATATGGTGTTGGGATTTTGTTATGCACCCTTTCCAGTCTTTTCTATGTCTATGCGTATATCCTTTTTTAAAAACAATTAAAAATTTTTTTTGCCTAAAGGAACACTCAGTTTGGTTTTACTGAAGTTTTGATTTTTTTAGAGAGAATTCCATATAAAATATTCAATTCGTCTGCTTTAAACTTAGCAACGTGAATCATAAAATTTGTATTCAATAGGAAATACAAAAGATATTGAGTTCTCCTGTATGGCCCCCTAAGGAGATGGGGAAGAAGGAAGCAAGGACGGGGAAGAGGTGGAAAAAATGGAAGAAAAGGCAAAAAGAGGAGAGAGGATGTAAAACTGCCCCCACCACTGCCCTTGGGTAGCGGGCTTCACTCTGAATCATCACTGCCTTGAAAGTCACACAGTGACCTTCACGTAAAAAGAAAGCCAAAACCCCTGGCCAAGGAGGAAATCACCCCAGGCTGATGAGAATGCGATCAAGATCCCCCTCAACACCTTAATCCTGTTTTGTATACAGTTTATCACCGAACTCCACTAAAAAATAATGCACAGCCTAAAAGTTGAGAATTATGTTTTTTATTCGGTGGACTTTGCTGAGGACAAAAGCCCGAGGGGCAGCCTCTCACATGACTCTTGAGGGACTGCTCCGAAGAGGTAAGGGGGGAGCTGGGATATATATAAGAGTTTTTGCAACAAAAACCACAGAGGACATCAAAAGATTACTGTTAATTAAAGAAAAAAGTTAGTGAATTTAACTTGAGATGTTTACGTATGGGACGATACAAGAGTCTGGACTCACTGAAATCATTCCTTGACATGCACCTTAACTATTTAGGGCCAGTATCCTGCTTTTCTCCATCCTGAATCCCCTCAGGGTGCACAGTCAGGGCGGCTGCAGTGGCCCAGGGCTCGATGATCACAACATCCTTTGTTTACTGATATGGCGGGCAACACTCCTTCAGCTCATAACCATCGGATGGACCTGTCCTGAACTTGGACAGCCCACCAAAGAGCCCAAAGCTCAAACCAGTCTCACTGAACAGGTTCAATACAGCCGGGGCTGATCAAGACAGACCAACTCATACTCATTTTAACTCAAGGTTCATTGTTTTGAAGTAGCTTCCTTCCCCTCAGTTGTATTATTTCAACTGCTCTGGTGTAAAGGTCATCACCTGTGGTTTCGGTTTTGGTCAGAATGAAGAAAGAAAAGATACCCCAGAGCATTCCAGGGCTTTGGGGTTCAGATGGGGAACTAGCCAGAGGTGCTGAACTTTTAAAGACAAAAGATCCCGTTGCCATTCAAACAGCAGGCTTAGCGGAGAGAGAGAGAAAGGGAGCAGAAATCCAACGTGGGCTTTATATACAGTCTAAAAATAGGCACCCGAGGCAGAATGGTTTCTTTCCGCGACAATTTTAAAGATTCCCAGGAGGTATCGGGTGTTGAGTAAACATCAGACGAGGATAAAGGCTCTCTGAGTCACTGGGGGTGTACAAAGCCCTGGTCCAGTTTCCTCTGTCTGGCACCCTGGACAGCTGAAAGAAAAGTCTTTTATCCCAGCCCTGCTGCGTAACAAAGGAGCCTGGGAGGGAAGATCAGGGTTCGGTCTCTGATACTGGAGAGCAGTTCAGAGAAAGAACTAACACCCTGCTTCTATCCTGCCACACAGACCGACTGGAAGAATATTAGGCTGTGCAACCATTTTCATTAGAAAGACAATGAATGAATTAACCCGCTTGCAAGACTAACACATCCTGATTACTTGTGAAGAGAGACCGTCTTCTCCTCAGTACAGGTCTAAGTGTGCCTTTACTCAATTTCCACCATTCAAGAGTAGGTGTGAGAGGATGGTGGGCTTGCGCACACACCTGCCCAGGAGTGTGATGCCGTTTGGAAGGTCAAGAGCAGGGACTGTGGGACTTGAGCGACACAGACCTGGAGAGGGCCCTGGGGCTGGACGCTATGCCTGCTGTGGTCACTGGAATACAGACCGGGCACGGTCAGGAGGCCCAAGCCCTCATCCTGCCTCTACCTGCAATTCCAGGCCAACCGAATGAATGTCTCCAGTGATCCCTGACACCAATATATTTTTGGAGCTCCTCTAAGGTACAGCCAGGCTGAAGAACCCCTGGTTCTAAGGTCTCTTTCAACTCTAAACTTCTATACGTGTATTTTGACTTACATCTCTTTTTCCCCAGTAGGGTTAGTGAAGCCCTGTCTGAAAAGAGGAGAAAATGCTACTCATCGGATGTAGGTCCTGGCTTTGACTGGACCACACAGCCTCTGTGAGCATCCACCTACGGAAAGTATTAAGTACAACGTTTGTACGTCATGAAGCTCATTCAACTTAAATCCTAATCATGTAGCTTTTTAAATGTCCGCTTTATTCCTCTTCTGGTTTACAGTGACAACTAAAAGAATGTCGCACGCAATCTGGTCCTCCAGGAATGAAGTCAGTAGCCTCTGCCATCCCTGACCTTCACACTCCCTGAAAGGAGCTCAGGACAGGACACTCTGTGCTCTGGGAAATCTGGCCAAACAGGCCTTTAGATAGATATTTTCAGGAGAAGATTTTATGAACCCAATTTCTTGCATCTTCTCCTGCCCAGAACAGCACTAAAATCATTCATGGAGACACCTGCTCACCGTGACAACCTTCTACCCAGATGTGGGCTGGGCTGCAGACCTATCTGAGAGGCTATCTCCAGGGCTATGGTCCTCAGTAAGGCCCCCCAAAAAACTGAAACTCACAGCTCTCATGTTGTGCATTTTTTTTCAACTGACAACAAGAACCCCAAGAAAAGACTTTTTCCTAACCCTTCCCCCAGTCCTCACCCCGTGTGTCTGATTTTCCATCCAGAAGCTGCACTTCTCTCCCAGTTTCCTGTCCGCCACCCGCCAATGTGGTTGAGTAACTTTTCCAGGAATGAGTGCAGAAACGTAATGCCCAGAAGAGGACAAACGTGAGGACGTCACAAAGTTCTTCCGGGTTGGGCTTCCCTGGTGGCGCAGCAGTTGAGAGTCCGCCTGCCGATGCAGGGGACGCGGGTTCGTACCCCGGTCCGGGAGGATCCCACATGCCGCGGAGCAGCTGGGCCTGTGAGCCATGACCGCTGAGCCTGCGCGTCCGGAGCCTGTGCTCCGCAACGGGAGAGGCCACGACAGTGAGAGGCCCGCATACCGCAAAAATTAAAAAGAATCTGCCTGCCGACACGGGAGACACGGGTTCGAGCCCTGGTCTGGGAGGATCCCACATGCCACAGAGCGACTGAGCCCGTGCGCCACAACTACTGAGCCTGCACTCTGGAGCCCACCAGCCACAACTACCGAGCCTGTGTGCCACAACTACTGAAGCCCACGCGCCTAAAGCCTGTGCTCCACAACGGGAGAGGCCACAACAGTGAGAGGCCTGCGTACCGCAAAAAAAAAAAAAAGTTCCTCCAGGTTCCCCAGGCCACCTGGAGCCACCTCACGTGAAACTGACAACGGCTGACCAGCGAAGGCCGCCAGCCACACACACAGGGAAGAGAGTTTTTTCTAGAACCCTCACAGCACTGGGCACTTATGCCCAGTCCCTCCTGCCTCAGATTCTACTTTCTTGCATGAAGACAGGCCTGAGAGTGTGAACAAGAGCTTTCTGCCTGGAAGCAGAGAACAAGGGGTCTGAGTCCTTTGCCACGTGAAGACCATCAGGGACCTTCATCCTTTGCTCGTGGCGCAGACCAGTGGTACCCAGCTCATTCCAATCCCCTGGGGGCTGTACACACCGATGCCCAGGCTTCCCCTCAGACCAGCTGCATCAGACTGTCTGGGAGCCAGGCCAGGGTGCCCCAGGTGCTATACAGGCAGTGAGGATGAGAACAGAGTCTGTGCAAACTGGGGTGGAACCCAGCTCTGCCACTTCCTTGCTTTAGGCAAGTTGCTTAACCTTTCTGATCCTCGATTTTTCTCATCTGGAAACCGCAAAGAATAGTTTCCACCTCCTACGGTTGACGTGATGATAACAATTTAATTATAATGCATAAAACCACAATGTCTCAAAATACAGTACGTCTCGGACTCTGTTGCTTCATCTGTAAATGATAACAACAAGGGACAGAGAGACCCAGGAACACGAAGAGGAAATGAAGACAGGAGGGCGTGTGACTCACTGGGCTGGATTTTTTCTTTAATATAAAGGAGTGATTTACTCCACAACAGGTCACTTTAAAGAACATTCCACTCAACAGCTCACAGGTCGGGGGTGACCCAATAAAAGGCAAGTCCTAAACTTTGCCGGGGCCACCCTCTCTCTGCTACGAATGTGAGCCCAGAGCTTCCATCAAAGAGAGGAAACCTTGCTGAGAATAAAACCAGCAAAAAAAAAAAAAGAAGAGGAGGAGGGTGGGAAAGCACAGCTGAGGCTGAGGCTGGAACACAGGAACCAGCTGTTTTTTAACAGACACTTCAGTTATTTCTAATCTTTTCTGATTGTATCAACAAGGGAATGTGCATTCTTGTATCCCGATCACTTCACACATGTGCAAGTGTATCTTTTGGATAAACTGGCAGAACTGGGAGTGCTGGCTCTACGGCACTTGTCACTTTGATCAGCATTTCCAAATTGCTAGAGGTTGTACCCACTTCAACACCCTCCAGTAACAGGTCAAAGGGGAGCCATTTCCTCACACTCATATCAACATATTGCAATTAAAAATTTTACTTTTTGACAACATGACAGCTGAAAAAGGTTTTTCATTAGAGCTTGAATTGCCATTTCTTTTATTGTAAGTGAAGTTAACTACCTCAATACGTTTGTCACTGGTATCCCCTCTTCTCTCTCTATTTGTACTCTCTGATGATCATTTTTCAATTAGGTTGTAGGTCTTTATACTGGTTTGTAGGTTGTCATTTTATATTAAGCAAATTGGCTCTTTCTCTGTTCTTAGAAACTGGCAGTATTATCCCCAGTTAATCTTTCTTGAATCTTTCTGGCGTATTTTTGGCCATGCACACTCTAGACATAATTCAGTCTGGTCGTTCATAGCTTCTCTAATTTTTTGTTGTCACTGACATGAAACCACTTTGAGCCTCTTTTGAAAAAAAAAAATCTTAAGATTTGTGGATACTGTTAGCTTTAAAGCGTATATTATGGGAAACGGATCATTCCTTTTGAAATCTGGTCCCAGCAACTCTTCCTAACTCCAAGGCCCAGAGCAGAAACTTCCAGGGAAGTGAGTCACATTTGGGCCACAGACTGGAGTAACCTCACCCCAGGGTCCTCTCACAACAGGCCTACCCATCACTCCCGTGGCGCCAGCATGAACCTGTGCTCCTCGCTCAGGTGCACACACGTACTGCCCTCTAACACAGGTGCCTTGAGACCGAGGACCATCATTAATTAGCATCACTGATTAGCGACCACTACTCAGGGCTGATTTCCTGTTGCGGGAGATGGGTGAGCAGGGCTTTAAAAAAGGACACCTTCTTGGACCCAAAAAACCAGACTCTGAAAAACACTTCTGGAAGACACGTGCTAATCCTTGAGAGAAACTTTAAAGATTGACCCTGCTCCTCTAGAAAACTGTGAGCCACCGTCCCACGTGCCCCACAAGGCCTCCGAGATGGTCCAGGCAGCATCCCCAGCGAAGCCTCAGCTCCACGTTCAAAACCACCCAGGAGACTGCTGGCTGGGAAATCAAGAGCGAGGAAGCCCTGTGAGAGGGAAACCCACACCCGACCCCAGAACCTTCTCCCACAAGAGGCAACTCTGCAACACGGCAGGTCCTCAGAGATGGTGACACCAAGGCCAGGCACACCTACCCCCTCCGCTAAAAGTCCAACAGTCTACTACCAACATACTCAATCCTGAGGGCCGCAAAGCACAAGCCTCCTTCCCTTCGGTTGTGGTTTCTCCTTTTATAACTCTCGTATAACTCATTGTTTCTTTCGGTAAATGAACCCGGAACTCCTCTGACATCCAAAGTTGAAATGACTAAAACAGACGGTGAAAAGGGAAGAGGGTAGAAGCAAACTTTTTTTTTTGAAAGGAAGTTCTTAGGTTAAAAAAGGTTTTTGCAAACTCAGAGTGAGCCAAAGTAAAACGTAGGTCATTCACATTTGAAGAAGCAAGCTTAAATAATACCCACAAGGGCAAAAAATAGTCAGCAGTAGCTAACAGGCCCATGAGTGCGGTAAAGAGCTTTAAAGGGAATACTCAACTCAATCAGCCAAAAAGGATGCTCCAGAAAGAGCTCTCAGCAAGGAGGGGCCACAGCAGGGTGAGAAGCTGTGGCTCAGGGTACAGGTGATGGCGTTCATCCTACCTAGAGAGCTTGCTGGAGGATGGCACCGCCGGGGACTCCCAGCTAAGGATTCACTAAGTCCTAACATAAGCACACCTGTCTGGGCAAGTGTTCACACCAAGGGTGAAGGATGCCTAACAGGCAACCTCCATCTGGAGCATTATGTAGCACCAGTAACAACCAGGTTACCAGGAATGAGAGTCCTCCAGCCAGGACTCCCAGTGGCAAGGGGTCCAGGGGTGAAGGTGGGGAGGTGGGGGCATCTTTCACGGTGGCTTCCTCTGCAGTTGGCCAAAGACTTCGATGATGAAGGGAGTGTGGAATTTAAGCTCTGAGTGGGCAGGGACCCTAAGTTCTCCTCCTACCCAGTGCCTTTCCCTGTACGTGGAACGTTGGAGGCACTCAAAAAAATACCTGGAAAATCAAGGTACGAACTACAAGAGTCCAGCTATAACAACAGTAAGGGCCGCTGCTGTCACTTCTGGCCAAATGAACTAGGAGGCCATTGCCAAGCCAAGTCCTGGCTGCTCTGGACCTGAAGAGATGGTGACCTGCCCTTCAACTGACTGGCTCTGCAGCATTCTCAGACTCTACTTGGCTAAGACAGAGATATTTATGGTGACCCGGAAACATTCCCACAGTGCACTGGGGAGTTAAAAACAAGTTAATAGGATCGTACAGTGGGACTCTCATGCCCTCCCTCCCCCATCACACACACCAAGATGGGGGGACGGGGAGGCTATGCTCAAAGGGTCAAAGGGTAAGCAAGCCTGGGGCAGAAGGCGGAGAGGGGCTTTTAATTTCCTCTCTCACGTGTCTACTGAGATTTCCACAATAAATACACACCGTTTTCTATATCACGTCAATATGTAAATACCCCCCCATCCGCCTTTCTCGTTATCAAACTGGAAAACTATTGATCTTGTGCTGCCCATTGGCACTGTGGGATTTTTCTTTTTTGGAAAAAAAAAAAAAGATGGAACAGAATTGATCCATCTCTCTCCAATGGACTGCCACACTTTTCTTTAATCTGTACATTCTTATCATTTCAACCCAACTTTAGGCCCTGCTTACAGGACGTACCAGCCTCTCAGGCGCGGCGATGTTTACTTTCCCATCCTCACTGTTAGGAGGGACACTCTACTTAGTCCACTCCACAGAGAAAGCCTCCGATCCACCACAAATGCCCAGGAGGATAAAATGAAGCCAGAGGCGGGCAAAAGGCAGGCAAAGCTGAGTGAGGCTGGGACCCATGGTGACCAAAAAACGTCTCCTGTGATAACGGTTAACGCCCTCCGGACGGCTGAACCTCTCTCTGCAGCCCGTGGAGCTCGCATCACATCTATCTCTCACGCTTCTGAACCGAAAAGAAGGACCATTCCACTTAAGCAGCATCTTCTCCTCAGCTGAGATGATTCTAGGATTTTTCGTTGTTGTTGTTGATTCACCTCTTCGCTTTGGAGGCTGGCTTTTTTCAGGGGGAGATGTCACACAATAGACCTTGTATTTGTCTCATGTCTCAGCACTCACGAGCTGTCACATGAGAACATCATCTCATGAGAACCCTCCTGACAGCCCTAATAAATCCAAATGTCTTCAACTGAAAAGAAATTAAACTATTTTAACACCGTCGCAAACTGACACACACTTTTTTCTCCCTAGTACCTCCCCAATTTTTCTGTCCCACTGAAAGCCCTCATGGTGTTTTGTCAGTATTTGCAGACATGGAGAAATGGCAAAGGGAGAAAAGAACATTATCGCAAAATGAGTAGAGAAATGACCCGTGCTGTTTTCCTCTGGGGGTGTCTGAGCCACTCCCTGCTGTTTAAATAAGCCCTTGACTGTAACCTACTCACTCAGGCAGGCTGCCCATGAAGACTCATGACCCCTTCCCCTGCTCCCAACAGGATTTTATTCAAAAAACCCCAAGCATACCTGAGAGAAAATTAGCCAATCTTGCATTTAAAACAATTTAAATTGCTGCTACTATTGTTCTTTGAGGGTCACTGTCATCAATCTGAGAAGCACTGCTGTCTACATGCATCTTTAAAAATTTAGCTACACAGAAGAGATGACAAGAGAAAAATGGTAAAACCTCTCTAGTCTTCCCTGGCTCTGTTTTTCACGTCATGGATTGCTTTCATTAGCTTCTCTGTAATGCTAAAAACTCCCACAACCTCAGACAGAACCATATTAAAGGATATTTTTAAATTTCCAAAGCCAAATACAATTATTTTTGAGACCATCCATACCTGTTTCCCATATTAGCGTGGATATAGCTAACTCTTTATAATATTTTTCTATATTAAGAATGTCAGCCTGGAAGTTCCTTTCATAAAGAAAACGAAATGTGTTTTGAAGCTCTGATCCATTAAGACGTGAAACTAAAAATGCATTAAATTCATTTTGTCTTTGGGCCCATACTGGACCCTCACTGGAAGAATTTCATTTCTTCCCAATATTAGTAAATTATTCCTTTGTAGTTCGTGGCGTTTTATTTTGATGATTCTACAAGTTTAGGAAATTATTTGGCAGGGGAAGGGAAGGAAAAAGGGGGGAAATAAAGTTTAAATGGTATGCACTGTCTACTTTAAAACCCAACTGTGTAAAAAGTACGGGATGCTTAAAGTAAAATTATTCATTCCTCTGTATAAGTGTCACTACTTGAGAATGATTTAAATACCTGCCAAAACAAACAAGATTTGAATTATTTTTAAAATTAAAAAAGAACTCCAAAGAATTATTAGATTTGAATACCATTTTAAAAGTCCAGAAAAAAATGCACCTGATGATCTGGCCACCAGAGGGAGCTATAATCCCCCATACACCCGAGTGGACCCTTAACACAAGAAAGCCCTTCAGAAGCCTTGATGGTTAGGGACGCTTCACAATTCCTCTCCTCCAGTGAACTTTACATGGACAGAGGGGTTAAGGGTGAGACACTCCTTAAAGTTAAAGGCAATTGTGGTAACTTCAAAGTAGGAAGGAGCTAAAAGTAATGTGGTATGTGCTGGTAGAGACTTTTTATATTATTAAAATGTAATAACCTGAGTATTGCAAAGAATGAGGGGCTTAACAATGCATACAGAAAAATAAAATTAAAAATTATGAGATGAGAGGGTAAGGAAAATAGGGGCATGTACAAGTCACTGGGAGGGTACAAAAGCAGGAAAAATAAATTCAGCCTAGTGGCAGGGAGGGCTCTGAGAACCAACTAGGCCGTGAGGAATGCGCGTGCACCATAGTTTGCCAGGTGCGTTAAAAGGGGTGGGAGTGTGGGACCACAGCGGGGTGCGGAGATGATGGTCTAGCAAAGTCCCAACACCGTGCAGTGTGACCACTGAACACAGTGATGTGCAAACGAAGCTGAGGCTGCACACCGGGGCGAGGTGGGCGCAGAGACAGGGAAAGCTGCCTGCAGATCTCACTGGGAGGCACGGACTGAGCACGGCTGCTGGGGGAGGCGGAGGCCAACGGCTGCCCAGGAGGGCGGTGGAGTCGGGGCTAAGGAGCCGGGACCTTGATCCACCGCAACGAGTGGCCGCTGGAGGGTCGGCCAGGAGCGGAATACGGTCTGTTTGAGAGGGAGCATTCTCTGTATGCCGAAGACAGACGTGAAGGTGTGACCCCCGCTCAGGAAGCCCTCGGCACAGACACGGAGACCAGGCAGAGCTGGAGGGATGAGACAGCCGAGGACAACTCCCGGGTCCCTAACCTGGATGCCCAGACAGACGGTGGAGTCACCGGCTGGGAAAGATTAGTCCAGAGAAAGACCAAATATTTTGACATTTCAGGCCAAGAGACTGGTTTTGTTGTTGTTTTTGCAGACAAAAGAGCCCGACTGAGGTATATAGTCACTCAAATCTCATTTCTAGCACACCGACTACATACTTAATAACAGAGAGGAAATGAAATCACACTGCAGGGAGCCAGTAATCCATCTTGGAAGAAAGGAATCTGCATGTTTTCTTCTGCTGTCCAAACTGCAGATAACATTGAAAATCACTTCAACAAAATTAAAGCCACTGTGTGCAAGGAACTCCCAAGGGTTTACAAGTGAGAGTGAGAGAGAGCGGCTATATAACCGACACTATCATTTTCTCACTAGCGAAAAGAAAAAGAAACTGCAATAAAGTCATGATTCATCCATTTTGATTTCACAACCAGTTGCCCTCAAACTTGAAACACAGTATTTCTTTCAACTGCTTCTCTACCTTCCAATCTTGAATGCCTAATTTCGAGCATCTAAAAATAGCAGAGACTTTGAAACAATAATCAGTTCTTCAAAAGGGGAAGCACAACAACATACCTGTAACAACCAAAGACAGACCTGGAAACAAACCTTGCAGTTTATTTATTCCCCATCCCTCTGCGCAAGCCAGAAGGAATGTTAGCACATACCCACTGGGGCAAGGCATACTTTGCATCACTTGTGTTGATATTATACAGTAGGAATGCCAGTTCTTGTAATAATTTACTGAGGAGTTACACATTGCAGACTCCTTATTAAACATTACTGGCAGTAAGGTCGTAAGTTTAAGAAATATTTGGTAGAGAAAAGAGGCAATATTTTAATGGCCACACCCTAAGTTAAACGATGTGCCTGCATCTGCTGGGATGCATATAAATTCAACTTTATTTCTTACTCATGTAGTTATATACAAAGCACTGAGAAATCATTTTCTCTAAGACAAAAACATTTTTCAGTTGTATTCATTTGCAGACTTTAAAATCCGCAGTGCCTATGTAAAACGTTTCATAAGCTGTATTGTAAGCATGCAGCCCTTGGAGAGCAAAGGAAAAAAAAATTAAAAGCTACTGCTGCATCTAGGAACCCTACTCCCTCATGCCCAAAAAGTCAATACTGGCTAAATTCCTGTCTGTCACTGACCAACCAACAGCTCAATGACATAGTTAATCTGGAAATCATGACCAAATAATACTGGCACCCCCAGTTCTAAATACATATGTTATAGAGAATCAACAGCTTATACTCTCAGGGGTGGGCAAACTCTGTGGCCCACAAGCCACTGGTATATAGCCAAGCCCATTCATTTAGATACTGTCCTGGCTGCTTTAGTACTATCTTGAGAGACTGTAAGTCCTGCAAAGCCTCAACTATTTACTCTCTGGCCCTTTACGGAAAAGGTTTGCTGGCCCCGATTCAGACTGCCTGCAAGCAGCACTTAGAAAAGGTTGTCTTTACCACTGGAGAACCTGCCAGCTTGGTTAAACTTCTAAGGCAGTCTGAAAAACTTCATTTCCTAGGTTCCTGTCCTAAATATAAACATTAAATAGAAATAATTTTATGAATGTTTCTTAGAAGATGCAGTAATCCAACATACGAGATTTGGATCTGAAAAATAATATTTTGGGGTTCCAGAGAGATACATCTAAAATGGATTTTTTTAAAAAAATTAGGGTATAGTTGTTGTTTTACAATGTTGTGTTAGTTTCTACTGTATAGCGAAGTGGAGTTCCCTGTGCTATACAGCAGGTTCTTATTAGTTATCTATTTTATACATATTAGTGTATATACGTCAATCCCAATCTCCCAGTTCATCCCACCCCCGCTTTCTCCCCTTGGTGTCCATACGTTTGTTCTCTACATCTGTGTCTCTGTTTCCGCCTTGCAAACCAAAATGGATGGTGGAGTGTGCATTTTGAAAAGCAAATGGGAAATGCAATGTTGAAAATTTTGAAATGCAAATTTCTTTTTAGGTGTAATGATTTTTTCACCTTCAGTGGTGCCGTTTTTGTCAGTGCAGGTGCACAGCGAGCCCACCCTCAAGGCCGCCTCCAGGCTTCACCACTGAGAATGAGCTGGAGAGTCAGCCCTCACCTAAAACACTGGGGAACCGTTAACAGACAGAGGAACGTCTCCCTTATTCCTTTAGTGGTGAAACTATAGCATACACCCTCCGCCATCTGAACGCCAGACCTCTCTCCATGCAATACCTACTGGCTGTGCTCCTGAAGGCTCCATTTCTGTGAAATAAATATTATCTTCATTGTCTTACACATCCCAAAACACTTTCACTTCTGACTCATCTCAAGTTGGCAACATTCCCTTCCTTATAATACTTTAGGCTCCTTACATCCTTTCCCATCACCAAAAGGGGAACTTCTGGGAGACAAATAGAGAATAAACTTTAGGATCAAGCAAGGGTGAGCTGGGGGGACGCAGGCAGCTGAGGAATGAAAGAGAGGAAGGAAGGAAGGAGGGGAGGGAGGCAGCCTGGCCGGGGTTGGGTGGGTAGACGGGGCGAGAGGCAGAGGAAGGATGCTGGGGCCCCGGGACACAGCGATGTCAGGCAGAGGGTCCAACCTCACCACTCCCCAGAGGCATCCTCAGACTTCCAACCCCCACTGGTGCCCTCTGTAATTCGTTATGTTAGTGGATTAAAATACTGCCCACGGCTCTTCAGCTGCTTTTTAACTTTTCCATTTTCTCAGGCTCCACTGTGACCAGATGAACAAAATTTATCAAGCAACTGCTACATGCGGGGCGCCCTCATCTTCCTAAAACGCATCAAATTCCCTGCCCTAGAGACTCAGGGACCAGAGCATCGTCCATCACTGATGAAGGTAAGGGTGAGACATCCTGCAATTTTCCCTCCTCTCTGTGTTAAAGCAGGTGGCAGAGCCGAGGCCCTTTAGGTGACAGATGCCAACACATTCATGTGTCAAGAGTTGAGGCAAAGGGGGGGATTCTGAACAAGGGATTCTCATTAACATAACAGCAGGGAATGGTACATAAATGTGGCCCGTCTACTTCACGCCCTTATTTACCAAAACTGGAAAGACACAAAGGCCAGTCTATATGGGTATAGTTTAAAAGTGATCAGATAGTCCCTGAATTCTGAATCAGCGCATACTCCAGCATGGCCTCTTCAGGGAATCCAGGTCATTCTAAACATCCATTCTTACAGCACTGGCTCTAGGACAGCAAGCCTGGGGCTTAAGGCAGGATGGAGACGTGCTTGCCCTGCGCACTGACCCATCTGCCACTCCTCACGTTTCTGTCTGGGAAACCTGGTGGCCTGAACAGTGTGCAAACGGTGATTGACATATTTTAAGATGATGTTGCAGGGACTTCCCTGGCGGTCCAGTGGTTAGGACTCCGCGCTTCCACTGCAGGGGGCATGGGTTCAATCTCTGGTCAGGGAACTAAGATCCCAAATGCCACGTGGCGTGGCCAAAAAAAAAAAAAAAAAAAAATTAAAAATTATTTTTTTTATAAAAAGGAGGTTGCATCTGTTCATCCATTCAAAGACCAGGAGATAAGCACAAATATATAAAAAGCCGTGCGCCTGCTGCAGAATCAGAAGAGGCCTTTATTTGGGAGGAAAGGGTTAATACCTTTTAACGTCATTTCAGGGTCTGGGGGTCGGGGAGAACAATGAGAATAAACAGTCTGAGAGCTGGGTGCTCTGTGCTCTGGCATGACTAACTCTAAGAGCTCTTAGGTACAAGGATTTTAAGACAGATACTTTTGTCTTGAAGTATGCCCAGAGGCCATTAGTGTTGCTGTTGTGATTCTCAGCAATGCCCTAGATAGCTAAGGCCGCTCCAACAGGCCTCCAGAGGGAGAGGGAGCTTTGCGCAGAGCTGGCAGGTCACAAACAGGCCGCTCCAACAGGCCTCCAGAGGGAGAGGGAGCTTTGCGCAGAGCTGGCAGGTCACAAACACAGTGTCAGCAGAGCGTAAGGGGCCAGGTGTGCCTCAGGGAGGCCAGCTCAACACGCCGAAGACCGCCCAGGGCAGGGTCAGCACCCAACGCAGGCGGTCCCTCCAGGGACCTCAGGGCCAGGTCAGTGGGGGATACCAGCCACACACAACACAGCAGGAGGTGTGGGGTCCATGGTGACCCCAAGGGCACGGCCCTACCCAAAGGGCGCTACCAGCACACAGCTCCAGCCACGCGGCCTCACAGGAACACGGGCCAGGATGTCTAGGTCGTCGAGATTCTCCAGAAACCTAGGAATCTGGTTTTTTAATACAAAGTCTCCCAAACGTTGGCTCAAATTTTTTATTTCTTTGTTTTAGTGTTCCACGGGCCAAAGAGACACACCTGTGGGTTCAGTCTAGAACCCACACTATACAAACCCTGACACTATACAAACCCTGGCCTCATCGTGTCCTAGAAGTGCTGACAGTTAGCAAGGGGACCCTCAAGGTACTTATGGCCTCAACGTTTCTCAATCTGTAAAAGGAGGAGAGTTCTTTTGTGCGCTGTTTTCCAAAAGGGGCAAAAGAAAAAACAATTTCTAATCCTTTGGGAGAAAAAGCAAATTAGTGTTTAAAATTTACATGTATCTAGTGCCAAACTATCACCTCGCCCATTTCTTGCTGGTCCCCTGGGGGAAAATGTAATTTAACAGTGGAGGGAACAGACTTTAACCCAGGGATGAATTCTAGCATCATCAGTTACGGGACAACCAGATGTTGGGTCCCTCCTGATCAAACAGCATCCCCCATTCCTGTCTTACAAACTTCAACTGAATTTGATCAACCTTTTAGATCCAACTCCTAAGGTACAGGAAACCCAGGAGAAAGAAGAACACATTATATGATACCACGGGAAACAATCAAATGTGGTCAGAGAGACAACCTACTGACCCCTCAAGGTCATTCAAAAAGGGGAGCGAAGACTGCTCTAGATTAACAGGGTCTTAAGAGACCTCACAGCTAACTGCAATACATGATTCTCAACTGAATTCTGGTTTAAGCAGCCCACTTGTAAAAGGCATTTCAGGGCCGGTTGGGGGAATTCAGATAATGGACTAGGTAATAGAGTCCAGCGGGCAATTATCGGTAATTTTGTGAAAACTGCATGATGGTTAGGAAGGAAGAGGGTTTTTGTTTTTTTCTCCTAGAGACACAGGCTGAAGTATTTAGGGGCTAAGTGTCATGAGGTCTGAATTATCACTTTTGAATACTTCAGGAAAAAAAAGATAGATGCAGCCACTGTGGCAAAATGTTAACAACTTAAATGTAGACGGTGGGGACTGGAGTAAGCTGGTGCCACAGAGCTATCATTAGGTGGCATTCAGTCCCCATCAGTCTCAATTACTGGAAGACAGAAGGATTTTTTTTTGCCACATCCCTCCAATGCCCGAGTCGTATGTGTTTTAAATTTTAAATCACCAGCTGCCAAAAGAAAAAATGAGAGCAACCCAAACAGGTCTAACTTGAGGCTCAACCCACACAATAAAGAAGCAACTGTGAAATGTGGGTCCTGAAACTTTCTGCACGAACGCATCAAATTCTGGACTTGTTCTGTCTTTGCCAGCATTGCTCAATTTTAAGGAGCAGCTTTATATAGTCTCAAAAGCATTCCACCCGCTGTAACCTCGAATAAAGACTCTGATCATAATTAAGGAGGAAAAGGGGGGAGGGTAGATCTAAAACTTGCACTAAAATGATCCTATTCGGTTACCACTTCAGCCTATGACAAAAGGTTAGATGTCTTAAGATACGAGCTTACCTGAAAAAGAATACAGTTTGAAACGCGAAAAGGTATTTTAAGTTTAAAAAAAAAACAGATCTTACTTATCTATTCGAAATCTAATACTTGATGATATTCACTCACAATTCTAGGCACTTGATTAGCTGCCACCACACACACTGGCTAGTTCTTTAAATCTGCTTTTTAAAAAATGCCTAGTCATCCAATCTAACAGTCACCTAGGCCAACGGCCCATCCAATGGCTGACCCTTGGCCGTTCAAGATGAGTATTAACGCACCATGGGAACGAGCTCTGAAGTCAGATAAATCTGGACTCCGCTGGTCCCACCACTCACTACAGAGCGGTTTCATCCTGGGCTGGTGACAATCTCTCTGAACCTCAACTTCCTCACCTAAAAATGGAGATAATTATTCCCTCTTCATAAAGGCAGATTCTGATGACTTCAGAGCACGTTCCATGCACTGGGCCAGCCAACCTGGAAGCACTCAAAGGAGTCTGTAAAGAACTTGAGAGCCTAGGCTCTCAGTCAGCTTAGCTCACAGCTCTAAACCTTACTAGTGGAATATAGACTTTGCAGCCTAGGCTCTCAGTCAGCTCACAGCTCTAAACCTTACTAGTGGTAATATAGACCTTGCAGCCTAGGCTCTCAGTCAGCTCACAGCTCTAAAACTTACTAGTGGTAATATAGACCTTGCAGCCTAGGCTCTCAGTCAGCTCACAGCTCTAAAACTTACTAGTGGTATATAGACTTTGCAACTTCTCTTTCTTGCCGTGTTTTCCTTGTCTGCAAAATGGACAGAAGAATAGGGCCTGCGGCATAAGGGCTTTGGGGAGAATCAAACGAGCTCCTGTGTAGATAGGTCAGGCCACGCCTGGCACGTAGGATGCACTCAATAAACAGGCTATCGTGACTCGCTCCCCTCCTTCCTTATACCCCATTTTAGGAAAGCATGACTCATGGACCCCAAACTGCACACATCGTTGTGGCCAAACAGCAGGACTCATCCCTGCCACATCAGAAAGTACCTAAAAGCCTCCCTGGGAACTGAGAGTGGTCCCACCGACCCCACCTGTAACTGCCCGTGAAGAGCCCGGCCCACTGCCTCTACCTCTCCTGTCAGGAATGACAGCCATGTGCTCCCCAACCCATGACTCGTGCCAATGGCTCCATCCTGACCCTAAGACTAAGTGGTTGCTGCAGGGTCTTGACCTTCTATGGCAGCCCCAGCTCAGCCTCCTGCCCCCCAAGTAGAAGTTTCTATATCCACCACCACAAGCAAATGGGTTCCCTTCAGTGGGCTTTGAAGCAGTGATTCTGCAAAGACATCAGCATGAAACGGAGACCCTTCCTGCCTGCCATCCCGCTGGCTCCCCGAGATGCTTTTCTGACACCAGCCTTCGTGCTCGCTTCCCTCAATCCCTCCTCCACGCTCACCTTTTATCAGAGTCCTAGGCGGGCCTCCTCCACTGGTCTACACAGACTCTTTGTGAGAATTACAAAAAGCACCTGCCCTGGATGGCAGGGTGGGGGTGAGGGAGATGCCTGATGAGCTAAGGGCACCTCTGAGAATTAGAAAAAAGTGACCCTTCCTCCAGGCTGGCGACCCTGCACCAGAGCTTAGGTTCTATTACTAGATTCTACTATTGAAGTCAACTCAAGCAGGATGCCATGTGCCCGGATCTCTCTGGGCTTACAAACAGGAACAAGAGCTACAGCCTCCGAGCTGAGACCGGGGCTGGAGGGAGGGGGAAACTTGTGGAACCAGGACAGCCTAGGCACAAGAGTTGCTTTCTCCTCTTGGGCTGGGGAGCCCAGCAGAGGTGCTGCCACATGAACTGGACCTGGAGAGCTGGGCGAGCAGTGCCAGAAAGGATATAAGCAGACTCCAGGCAGAGGGGGAAACCCCCGCAAAGGCAAGTGCACTTAGGCACGGTGCACTTAGAGGAAGGTGAGTTTTCAGTGAAGGGGCAGGAAAAGGAGGGAAGGGGGGAAGAGATGAGGTCCTCGTTCACTCTTTCCGTAAATATTTCTTGAGAATCCACTACGTGCCGGTATCGTGTAAGGCAGGGAGAGTAAAAAATAAATTAAATAAACCCTAGCTGTCAGAAGCTAAAAATGTAGTCTAGGAGAAAGAAATAGTTATAATCATAAAACAACAACAGAGGGACACATAATACTTCCGGGTTGTAGGGCATATGAAAGACAGGAAGTGATCTGCTGGGGAACTGGGAGGGACCAGCAGAGATGACCGGCAGAGCTGCCTGGCAGGTGAGGGTGAGGCCAGGGGTGCAGAGGGGCGGAGGGAGCAAAGGCAGAGTGTGCTGTGTGTAGGGATGGGGGGGCGGGTTGTGAAGCAGGCAGTGGCCAGGGTGGGACCAGAGGGGGAGGCAAACCAACCAGAGAGGGCGTGGCACACTGCGTTACAAAGGGATGTGAAACCTCCACCTTAACAGGAAACTGGGATTTCAGCCCACAGGCAAATGCAGATCAAACAAAGCAAGGAGGGGATGAGGGGATTCATCTGGCTAGGTCTGCGCCTCAGCTCTAACGCTCTGCAGCAGGCTTGAGGGTGAGAGGTGTGGACATGTTGGTGGGTCATCAGAAAGCGAGTAGCGACAAACCATCCACCAGCACAGCATCCAAGGGACCTCCCAGGTGGCGGTGTCACCTTGATCCCCTGACGCTGCACTTTGTCTCACGAAGACAACCTGTTTCCAAAATAGAAATGGGTACCCTCTTGTATGCGGTGTTTCCAGCATGATTTTACTTCCCTTTTGATGTGTTATTGGCATTTTACTCTTTGAAAGAGTCTGATTTTCTTTGGGCCAAGCTTAAGACAACAACAAACGCTCAAAACCCTTGCGCAGCATTTTTTTTCACAGTATGGATCTTAACAGTTGGGTGCCTCTGACCCAAGCTGACCACCGTCTCCAACTATATCCCATGTCCTGACATCCCATTTGATTCAGCATGTCTTGCAAACAAAAGTGTCCCTTGTTTAGATGACAGATTATAGGATTGCCCTTCTCCACCTGAAGGTAGGGTCCAAAAGATAAACATCTTTCTCTACTGCCGCAATTCTCCACACAGACCAACTGCTGAGAAGTTCCAGGGGAGCAACAGCTCAATTATCAAATCTTCTTCCAATAAAGGCTCTTTTTTTTTTTTTAAATAGCTGCACTGCGAGGCTTGTGGGGTCCTAGTTCCCCGACCAGGGATCGAACCCAGGCCCCGGCAGTGAAAGCGCCAAGTGCTAACCATGGGACTCCGCCAGGACATTCCCAACAATAAAGACTCTTTTAATAAAGTGAGACTTTGCTGGATGGGAGCTGGAAAATGATCCTGTGTCCTCAGCACTGGATTGGGACAGAGAGAGCAGGTAAGGAGAAGGGCATTTCAGGTGCACGGTGAGTGGAAAGTTTCTTTCGTTTTTAAAAGCTTGGGCCAAAGAAAGTCAGACTCTTTAAAAAGGTAGGCCATGTGCAAAACGCCAATAACACGTCAAAAGGGAAGTAATACCATGTTACAAACACTGCATACAGAAGGCACCCACTTCTGTTTTGGAAAAGGGTGGTCTTCATGAGACCAAGCTGAGAGGTAGGCCTAGAGGCCAGGGCCCCGCCCCGCCCCCCCCCCCCCCATGACAGTCCTCAGCGCTGGAGCCTCAGGCAGCCTCTGCGGGGCAAGGAGCCCACCCAGGAGGGCACTGCTCTACCCTCCAGCATCGCCTACTCCGACCAACTCGCCGGCCCTCCCCCACCCTCAGGCCACGTGACCCAGGCAGCCTCCTTTGACTCCAGAGACTGTAAATCCCTCTTCCAACACATCCAAGCCTCTATCTGATTTCTACCATTTCCAAGTGCCTGACGCTGCTGCTGAGGAAGACTGTCCTTCCTCCTCCATCCATCAGGGCTCCCAGTGCCTACCCAGCCTTCCTTCTGTGAAGGGAGAATCAGGGTCCTGGAAGACACGGAGGTGGAGGGAAGATTCAGTGACAGGCTGGGGGAGAAGGGGGACCTGCCGGCCTTTGGTTCGGAAAGACACGGAGAAAAGGGTCTCACTCCAGGGGACAGCGCAGAAGACATTACAACACCTGCCGCACTCACGGCTACTCCCCCAGGACACGTGAGCGCTGCCAGCCAACCAGAGTCATCTTGGGAGTTCTCCCTGACCCCGCCCACCGGTGACGAGAAAACTGCTCTCCTTGCTTTCTGCTAACGTACTGTGACAGAGGTGGGTTGCAAGGATGTGCATGAGACAACTTGGAAGAGACCGCGGGTCACTGGGCAAAATAACGAGGCAAGAACCGGCGCCACTCTCCAGGGAGATGCCAGTGCGGCGGGACGCTGCATGGTCACCTGACCCTCCGACTGGCACCCACTCACCGGCAAACGGGTGCTTTGAGCACTCTGGCCCCTGAGACAGGGGGAGAGGGAAGGAGGGAGGCAGGCAGGCAGGGGTGTGTGTGTTGAATTTATTAAGCTAAGACAGTGAAGGGCAGAACGCAGATTCAGAGCTTCTGGCTCATTTTCTGGCACTCGGTCCATGAAGCCACAACACTATTTCTCTTTCCACTGAACATCCTGAGGCATTATCTATAATTCCTCTCAGCCCTGCCCCAAAGAAGTGACTCTTCCTCTTTTCATATAAATGGTAACAATTCAGATCTGCTCGGCTCTTTTACGATTTGGAGCCCAATTCCGCTACCAATCTTAACCTCAGAGCTTCTGAAGAGGCTAAAAAACACAATCTGAATCAATTGCATTTTTTTTATGAAGAGTTTTGGACAAAACGAAACAAAAATGAATCGAAGGAAAAGTGACTGTAATATTCCAAATCCAACTTCTTCCTTCCAAACTCTAACATTTGATGCAAAGAGCCAGTGAGAGCAACCGGCATTTCTGAAATAAGAGCACAGTCTACTGGCCAGCGTGCAAACACTGAAATTTAAAAACCAACTGACCCAGTCCTGTTCGTGGTGCTCTGTATGTTAAGCAGTAGAAGAAAGATGCTAAAAAGTAAGATGTCTCTGTCTCCAGTAAACGTCTAATTTAGTAAGAGGCAAGTGAAATGCTAGAGCATTAGCGCAGGCGCATGGTAAACCGCTCAGGGCGGCTTCACAGTCAAATGAGAAAGAGCCTGCAGGTGGGATGTGCCTCCCCTGCCCCTCCCCACCCTATCACCTGCAGCTCAGGCTGATGGCAGTGCCCCAAAGCATGCGGTTTCCCAGTGACATAACTCAGAAAGCTAACCCTCAGTTCGTCATCTGGGGCACACGTAAGCATCAGAAATTTAAAAAAATATTTCCCTGATATTGAACGTCCATCAATTTTACTTATTTACAGACAAACCTCGGAGATACTGCAGGCTCAGTTCCAGAGCCCCGCAATAAATCGAGTATCACCATAAAACGAGTCACACGAATTTTGGGTTCCCAGTGCATGAGTTATGTTTACGCTGTACTGTAGTCTATTAGATGTGCAATAGCATTATGTCTTTTTTTAAAAGTGTAAATACCTTAACTTAGAAATACTTTCTTGCTAAAAAATGTCAACCGTCATCTGACAACACAGGATTGCCACAAACCCTCCATTTGTTAAGAAACAGTACCTGGGAAGCGCAACAAAGTGAGACATGCCTGAATTTTTTTTTGCTCGTTAACGCAAATCACATTAGTAGCTTAACTGACTTCTTTGCTAGACAAAACTCAAAATGGGCATGGTAACAGGACAGAACATAAAAGAGGTGTGCCGACCAACGGCAGACAAGGGCTTCTGCGCGGTGTTGGGAGGACGAGGTTAGCTGGACAGAACGAGGCCTCATCACTCAGGGTCTCCAGTGTCAGGCTGAGGCCCTGAACCCGAGCGTCACTACGGGCAATGGTCCCGGAGACTCACGGGATGACCCAGTGTTCCAAGGTGGTGACTCTAGCGGCCAGCACGGCTCTCTGGTTCAACCCCATCAGGTACCCAACTGGAAGAGGGTGCTGAGCAGGGACCAGGGGCCTCATAAGTGACTGGATTTAAATAGTAACCTTTCCCGTTTCCATTCGACAGGGAAGTTGGACTACATCATCTCTAATATATCCTTTAGGTCAAAAGTTCAAAAGGGCTTTCTTCTCCGAAATCTGGTTCAAATCCTAGTTCCAAGTAGCTCTAATCCTCACTCTGCTACCAGTCCAGCAACTTAAGGCAACACTGTCAACAGCCAGTAGGGCTGACTGAAAGATACAGGGATACCAGGTGCTACACGCAAAATAAAAAAGCTACAACAGCCAGAACGATTAGGCTGTGAGTGCTTCCGTAAATGCCACAGAAATCACCAAGTCTCTTAATTCCAAAATTACACATGCCAAAAAATATCCACTTCTCCCAGGAGCAAAACAATACTTTGTTTCCCTCAGCTAGGGTTGTTTTTTTTTAAAAAAAACCAAAAAACAGGAATATATTAAAATGAACACAGACATGTTCTCAAACTTATTTTTCTACTGTGGAAAAACAGAAACATCTGAATCTAATTTCCTCATGAAATCAACCCGTAGGAAGGCCAAGCCCGCTAACTGCCGCCGTTACACAAGGTCTACACCCCTGCAAGAACGTGGTCCCTGAACCAGCTGCAGCGTGAGCATCACCTACTCAATCAGAAACTCGGGAGGCAGGGCCCAGCAATCTCTGCTTTAAGAAGCACCGCCCCGCCCCCGCCCCCGCCCTCGCCCCCGCCAGGTCATTCCGATGCACCTGAACTTGAAAAGCGCTTGCTTAAACTCTCTTCAGAAGCCTACCAGATAACAAAGCAAACATACCTGGCTCCGAAGATGTCCTTTTTGGCGAGATCAATTCCAGAAACAACCTTCACTCTGAGGATACGGGACTCTCCCTGTTGGAGAGGGAAAAAAAGTAGTTTACAAAATGGACTTTCAATCGATCGTTGTCTCAGCCAACATGCAAAGTCAATGATTACTCTTTACGCATAGGCGATCCTTCCTTACGCTGAAGTTCAAAAAGCAACATTCCAGCTCTGAAATCCTACAACCCTAGACATTTAGAGCATCCAAGTTAATTAAGCTCAAGTTTAATTCAAACTAGGTCATGTAGATCAATGATTCCGCCACAGACAGTAAATATTTCCCAGCTGTACCAAGAACACAACCGCACACATGAAACCACCTAGATAAATGACCAAGTGCAACAACATACCATAAATTTCATAAATAATTCCTCCTTTGAAGTTAATATATTTGTGTGTGTGGCCTGAGAGAGGAATTTCACATGGTAAAATATTTCCTCAAAATTACGGTTTCAAAATGTTGGTGCTGGCAAACAAAAAAAATGTCTCATTCCAGTAAAAAGAAATAAAAAGCATCACCCTAAACGGAAATCACCCCAAAACATCTCAGAAAACATTCATTCATTCATCCCATCCACCTGCTTATTTATCCATTCCAATATTTTCTAAGCCGCTCCTATGGGCATTGAGCTTGGACGTGAAATATAGACATGAATATGCTGACAGTCTACTGAGAGTGATGGGCAGACGATAGCACAGGACCCTGTGATGGTACCATGCCAGGAGAAGTCTAGTCTAAGGGCTAAGACATTCAGGAGAGATGAGATGGCTTAGGGGGAAGGGCAGGCAGAAGTCCAGGATAACTCTCAGATTTCCAGTTTGGGCCAAGTCTTAACATAAATTGAAACAGAGGATCCAGTTGAATTCAAGGTGCCCTGTGAAACAACCAGGTGGGAAAAAAAATGGGATAAATGGGAGAGAGATCTAGTCTGGGCCAGAGACTTGGGAGTTATCAGTGTAGACCTGACAGGTGGTAGGTAGAGTTCAAGATCTGTGAGAAGTTATCCAAGACGAGTGAGAAGAAAAAACGGCTAGGGATGGAGCCCTTGGGGACCCAAGTGCTGAGGGGCAAGAGAGAAGTAATAGGAAATTCATCTACCCAATGTGTTTAGTCAAGACATAGGTGAGGGGAAAAAACCCTAAATGATTTGTAGGTTACGTCCTGTCAAAGGAGATAAAGGCAGGGTGAAATAAAACATGGAGTGAAAAGGGTGCTGAACCTTATCAATTAGCCGCCCAGATCAAGCACACATACAGGCAATCGGAACCCATGTTTGAGAACCTTTACTTTCCAGGATCCTTCATCCTTCCAACCATCCACCCCCGACACAAGGCTGCCCACATGCAAACACAACAAGGGACACAAACACGTGTGTGTTTATAATTCCCTTTCAAAGGAGGCCCGCATTCAAGTCTGGCAGGATTTAATATGTTTGGCAACCTTCATGAAAGGATTCAGCCAAGCCAGAGACCCTACTAAACAGGACCTAAAACAGGACCCTACGACACGGTTTACCAAAGCTCCCAGGGTTACATGCTCTTCCCTTGGTCCTTTAAGCAGGTGCTGAGTGCCTTCCCCTTGCTCTTACACACTCAGCTCACCACCCGTCACCAGGGATTCTTTCTTGGCACCTTATCTAGGCTAAGGCTCTTTTCTGTTTCTCATAGCAGGCTGCACCCCACAGCCATCATGTGACAGCTCCTATGGCCTACTCAGCTCAAGGAATGCCACAGTTGAAGCATTTTTACACGTGGATCAAAATTCGGCAACACACCTGTGGACAGTTCCTAGCACACCTGGGAAGAGCTTATGACCCACTAGTGCCCGTAGCATACCAATTGAGAACCATGGGTTAAAATGAAATCCTCATGTGCAAGGCGAAGAGGTTAAGACTTTACTTGGGGGAATAAGGAATCATTCAGAAGAAGAAATGAGGAAAAGGAACAGCTGGAGGGGAACTTACTTTTTATTGTCTCCCTGCCTCCCCCATCCCAACTCTCTGCCCCGCTCACCAATGACAAACATTGGAAATCAGCAATTCTCCCAGACACCACCGTGCAGAAGGGGGACAACGACTGCAACCCCCGGAGGGTGGATACTGTTAAAGGAAAGCGCTACATCTCCAGGCCCGTCCTTGATGCTGGCTGAAGCAGATGTGTGATCTGGCGACAGAAGGGTGAAAGGACCTTTGCGGAGGAGGATGGAGGGTCTACAAAGCAGTAACTCTTCCAATGACCAACTCAAAGCAACACACCTAGTCTTGCGCTTGTGACTGATGTGGGAGCAATAAAGAAGGGACGGTGTGATGAACACCAAACTACAGTCAATCACAAGTCACGGAGAAGAAGACAAGAATTCTGGTTAGAAATGGTCTCTTTGTCTCACAGCCCTTGGGATTCTCGGAAATCTGGGCAGAATCCTGAACTTTCCACCAACTCCAGAGGGGGCTCAGAGGAACCTTGTCTGGATTCTAAGGAATAGGGTGAGCCCAGCTAACACCCAGTTCCCTTAGGTTTAACGCTGGGTGCGTGTTCTTACATTGGACAGACCTACTCTGCAAAAGCATACATTTTAAAAGTCAGGGAACATTTATACAAATAAATGAATAAAAATAAATTTAAATGAAGGGATACCTAGAATTTTTTATGGAAACTGATTTATTCGTTTAGTAAACATGAACATCTGTTCTAAGATCTAGGGATACAGCAATGAAGACAGACAAAACTCCCACCCCCTACCCCCCCCAGCCCACCTTCCAGTATTATTGAGAGTATGCTATACCAGACCCCTCAACTACATGGGGAAACAAACCAGGAGGGTCTAAACACCTTAATATTTTGTACATACACCCATTCAGTAAACAAATTCTCACCTAGGAATCAATCCTAAGAAAATAAAAAATCCATAAAAATCCCCCAAAACTAGCTAAACGGAGTCATCAAAACATTTTTTTAATTTAAAAATGTAGGGGCTTCCCTGGTGGTGCAGTGGTTAAGAATCTGCCTGCCAATGCAGGGGACATGGGTTCAAGCCCTGGGCCAGGAAGATCCCACATGCCACGGAGCAACTGAGCCCATGCACCACAACTACTGAGCCTGTGCTCTAGAGCCCGTAAGCCACAGCTACTGAAGCCCACATGCCTAGAGCCCATGCTCCGCAACAAGAGAAGCCACCGCAGTGAGAAGCCCACACACTGCAAGGAAGAGTAGCCCCCGCTCGCCGCAACTAGAGAAAGCCTGTGCTCAGCAACGAAGACCCAATGCAGCCAAATAAATAAATTTTAAAAATAAATAAAAAGCCACAAAAGTAGACAGTTAAATATTCACAGCAATTCCGTGCAATGGGCTATAACACTGTCATTAAAAATACGTGAGAAACCATAAACAAGACGAAAAGACAACCCTCAGAATGGGAGAAAATATTTGCAAATGAGTCAACGGACAAAGGATTAATCTCCAAAATATATAAACAGCTCATGCAGCTCAATATTAAAGAAACAAACAACGCAATCCAAAAATGGGCAGAAGACCTAAACAGACATTTCTCCAAAGAAGACATACAGATGGCCAAGAAGCACATGAAGAGATACTCAACATCACTAATTATTAGAGAAATGCAAATCAAAACTACAATGAGGTATCACCTCACACCAGTTAGAATGGGCATCATCAGAAAATCTACAAACAACAAATGCTGGAGAGGGTGTGGAGAAAAGGGAACCCTCCTGCACTGTTGGTGGGAATGTAAATTGATACAGCCACTATGGAGAACAGTATGGAGGTTCTTTAAAAAACTAAAACTAGAATTACCATATGATCCAGCAATCCCACTACTGGGTATAAACCCACAGAAAACCATAATTCAAAAAGACACATGCACCCCAATGTTCATTGCAGCTCTATTTACAATAGCCAGCACATGGAAGCAACCTAAGTGTCCATTGACAGATGAATGGATAAAGAAGATGTGATACATATATACAGCGGAATATTACTCAGCCATAAAACGGAACAAAATTGAGTCATTTGTTGAGATGTGGATGGATCTAGAGACTGCCATACAGAGTGAAGTAAGTCAGAAAGAGAAAAACAAATATCGTATATTAACGCATGTATGTGGAACCTAGAAAAATGGTACAGATGAACCTGTTTGCAGGGCAGAAGTTGAGACACAGATGTAGAGAACAAACGTAAGGACACCAAGGGGGGAAAACCGCGTGGGGGTGGGGGGGTGGTATGCTGAATTGGGCGATTGGGACTGACATGTATACACTGATGTGTATAAAATTGGTGACTAATAAGAACTTGTATAAAAAATAATAAAAATTTTTTAAAAATGAAGCAGAGGTCCTTGGGGAAAAAAAAAAAAACGTGAGAATCTGTCAAGACCTTCATTCATCCCACAAGTATGTACTAAGTAGCCACCGCGTGCAGGACTCATTATCTGAGGGCACAGATGGGAGCAAGATGGAGTTCCTCCCGCCTCAAGGAACCCACAATCTAGAAAACAGAAAGATGGATTACAAGCATATACAAACAAACAAGCCAGATGATTTCTGATGGTGGCTGAGTGCCTTGACAACAACATGACAGTTAAATAGAAGTAACTAAGTAGAGCGAGAGGGGAGGCTATCTAGGACTGGTGGTTGGAGAGGTGACACTGAAGCTGACGGGTGATGGGGTGGGGGGAGTTTCACTCAGGGACGCTGGCAAGTCCCACCGCCTGCAGAGGGCAAGTCCAAGAGGAGAGGCCAGAGGGCCAGCAGAGGGAGGGAGAGCAGCATGGCCGGTGGGGTCAGAGAGCCGAGGCGCCAGCCTCATTAGAGGGTGGGCATTAATGCAACCATCTTTGGAAAGTTTCAAGCAGGCGAGTGATAAAATTTGACTTCAGTTTTTAAAAGACCCCTTCAGCTGCTGGGGGTCAGCGACTACAGGGGAACAAGAACAGAAGCAGGAAGACCAATTATAAGAAGATCTGGCAAGAGACGGTGGGGCTTCACATAGGGTAGAGATGGAGAGGGAACCAGATTTTGCACACAAAAGCATGTTCGAAATAAATGATTTGGTTTCTTTTGAAAGTTTCAAAACGGTTTACACAACTGAGTTAGAGAGCAGCTCGTGGTTCAACAGACTGTTTCCCTTTTTGACTCAGACCTGCAACTAGACTACGTTTCCCAGCATAAACTGCAGTCATGTGACCAACTTCTGGCCAATGAGATGTGGACAAAAATGATGGACACATTTTCCAGACAAGGTCCCCCCACTCACCCACCTCCATTCTCTTCCCTGTCCCCCCTGCTCAATGGAGAAAATCCTGAAGGCCAAGAAGGGGGAACTCCATGAAAGGAGGGGAGTGGAATAGAGCATCCCCTGCCTCACCCTGCCCTGTCCACCACCACCTACTGCCCCTTCCCAGACAGTGAAGCGGAAATAGACTGGTACAGTTTATTCCCACTGAAAACTGAAGGTTGCTTTAGCAGTTAGCCTGCCCTCGCATACGATACAGTCTCATTTTAAAATAGATCTGCTCGGTGCTTTGTGACAACCTGGAGGGGTGGGATAGGGAGGGTGGGAGGGAGGGAGACGTAAGAGGGAAGATATGGGAACATATGTATATATATAACTGATTCACTTTGTTATAGAGCAGAAACTAACACACCACTGTAAAGCAATTATACTCTAATAAAGATGTAAAAAAAATAAAAATAAATAAATATCAATTACATATATGTACAGGAAAAGCCCTAGAAAGGATGATGATAAAGTGATTACCTCTGGATAATGGATAACATCTTTCTGCATATTTGCATTATTTTCCTTTTGAAACATTAAATATTTTTGTTTGGAAACTACATTTTTGTAGAAACTTCAGGAAATACATAAGAAAAGAAGGAAAAATTTAAAATCACAGGCTTAGGCAAACAGACTTCCATATTTCTAAAATGAATAAACCTTTTCTGTCATAAGAAAACACAGCTACATGTTGTATTTTAGCCAACTCACAAAGGTATAGAGCTGTCTATTTGGAGGATGTGAAAAGGGTCCTCGCATGTAATATGGAGGCAACGGCTGGGAGATAAAAGGTAGAGAGGGCCTTTATTGAGCGCTTACTATTTACAAGCAGCTCTTGCAGGAAATTTCACTTTGCTCCAATATTTAGGCGCAGGACAGCAGGAAAGAGAAGGCTACTCTATAAAAATAGTTTTTTACACGTGGGTTTCAGACATACAGCAAAAACTTCTTATCTTTGTTTCCTCCAAATAACAAGGCTGCACACAGATAAGCAGCCATCGTCACTGTGAGGAAACACCTGACCAGGTATGTGACTCATTTATCAGATGCAACGGGCCCCACGCCGTGCAATTGTACTCTCTGGAGCATTTTATTACTTTCCTAAAATCTATGCGTGACATTTTGGTCCCTGGCTATGACTCTGTAGAATTAAATATTTAACTAAGGTGGCTTATGACAGTGAAAATATTGTTTGGCAATGGACTGTATGAGGCAGAGAAAGCAAGGCAGAGAAGAGGTGAGGCCAGATAGCCACAGGCTTTCCCATGACTTTGAGGGGCTCCTCCCATTCTAGTCATCAACTGCCCTGCATTGTTATTGTGTAACAGGGAGGATTCTCTGCACTTGACAGGTGTTTTTCTTTCCCACTTAATTTTCTAATTCTTCATCAAGACATTAAACAAGATACAGTGCTCAAACCATAAATGAGTGGCACAGAGGAAGTCCGTAAGCCGGGTGGTATTCCAAAGGCTCATTTTGTAAGTCAGTTGTTTGCAACTCGGCAGCCTGCTCACATAAACTGTGTGTAAGTGGTTACCAGATTCCCATGCCCACCCACAAAACATATTAAATACATAATCTGTCAAAATCGTTCCTATGGTAAAATAAATCTCAAGTGCAACTCAACACAAGGCACTAGAATTTACCCTGTCTCCTGTGAATCTGCCTTGAGAAGATTAACTTTTTTTTTTTGAGAAGATAACTTTTATATTGATATTTGATTCCCTATTCTTAACAACGGCAGATTCCCCCCACCCCAAAAAAAGAAAGTTGATATCTGGGCTGGGAACTAGTGTTGTTACTCCATAGGGATCCACTGTGACCCCATGTATCACACACACACCAGCTGTCCCTGTGGATGAGGAAGTCCTAAGCCAGGGACTTACATCTTGATTATTCTCCTCTAAATTAATTTATGTCTTTACCTTCCCAATTCTACAGTATATTTATAGTTCTAGTTATTACCCATGACACTTGCAGTAACCACTCTCTAGATTAAGAGAGATAATTGATATTTTTTTGTACCACTGAAATATCTAAGTTCTATATAAGTCAACTAATTTTAGTTGCTTTAAAAAATAAAACAACATATGGGAAGTGTCCACATAGTGCCTGCTACCCAAGAGATACTGTTAATCTCCCCATTCCTACCTGGCTCTCGCCCTAACTAGGAGACAAGATCCTGGGCCATACATTTTTTAAAGTTTCCTACATCGACCCATCTTCCCCAAATCATCCCACATTCCTGTCATCTCCAACTCTTGTTATATCCTGTCCTCTTTATCTTCTTTCTGCCTTTTCTACCCCAATTCCTGCCCCCTAAACCTTTTCCCCTCTTCACTCTCTTGAGGGGTTTCCCAACCTTACACTGCTGGTAACTTTTCTCTCTCTCTCTCTCTCTCTCTCTCTCTCTGTGTGTGTTCTCCACTTTGACCTAATGACACATTCAACCAAAAAAAATGTGTTGAGTGATTTATGTTCAAGGAATTTTTGCTAGCAGAAAGGAGGAGCTCAAAACTGAACAAGATGCATTCTTCTCTGCCCCTCGGGGCCTTACAGTCAGCTACAGAGGTTAGTACACACACACCTGAAATATGCCTATAATACGGGGTGAAACAGAGGTGTGAGATACGTGTGGGGAGAACAAAGATAGAGGATGGAAAATGAGAGCAGCCCAACACCAAGGCTACACATCCAGCTCAAGCTCAGATAACACCAATGACAGCAAACAGCCCGTACCTACAGGACCGTCCACAGTAGCTGTTACCACTGTCAGCCCAACACACAACATCTGAAACTAGTGGAAGTCCCAAGGATATCAGTTCCGGAAAAAGCTACAGAAATATAGGATTCTGTGCAACCTAAATTTCTTAACCTCTACTAGATGACAACCATTCTTAACGCCAAATGGAAAAGTTAACAAACGGGAAGAAGTGAAAGGATGGGCCTCCAGAGCAGAGTCAATTTTAATGCACAAGGTGACGGACTTTCAGAAATGATGTTGTGCGGCTTTAAAATAGGTCCATGAATTCTTGAAATTCCGTTCTTCAAGAGGCAGGGCTTAATTTCTCTCCCTTGCTGGGGGTGGATTTGGTGACTTCTAACAGACTGTGGAGGAAGTGACGGTGTGTAACTTTGAAGACTGGGTCATAAAAAGCAAAGCGTTGTGTCTCACTCCCCCTCTCAGATCACTCACTCTGGCGGGGACCAGATGCTGCCATGTTGTGAGGACGCTCAGGCAGCCCGATGAGAAGAAAGGTCCATGTAGTGAGGAACTGAGGCCTCCTGCCAACAGCCATGTGAGTGAACCGTCTTGGAAGTGGGTCCTCCAGCCTCAATTAAGCCTTCTGATGACAGCATTCCCGGCTGACATCATACTTCAACCTCATGACAGATCTTTGCATGCTATGTGCCACCAAGGCATGAATCAGAGCCACCCAGCTAAGTCATTTTTGATCTCTTGACGCACAGAAACTGTGAGATAACACACGCTTGTTGTTTTAAGCTGCTGAGTTTAGGGATAATCTGTTACACGGCAATAAAGAACTAACGCACGTGGAGAATCCCATGCAATAATTAATGGGAGCCTGATTTCTCTCTTTGCTAAATTGAGATTTTCCTGTGCATTAGGACAATGTTTCAATACAAGGAAAAAAACACCAGTGAGAAGAAAGACCATTGCCTGTATTTTCTATCACGTAACAAGCAGTGACATTTTTAAGGCAGGATTAACAGAATTTGGTTGACTTGCTCAATATAAGCGCATCAGCTATATTATTTTAAGTAGTATGGAACCCCCATGCCCTGTTAGTACAGTCAAAATATGAAACTGGGACAACTCCAGAAAATTTCAGATATATGATCATAAGTATGACATTAAAAACAAAAATTCCAGAAAGAATGGTGATAACATGAGTGTCGCTGTGAAACTTACATTTGTCTTTAAAAACCAACACTCAGGGCTTCCCTGGTGGCGCAGTGGTCGAGAGTCTGCCTGCCGAGGCAGGGGACACGGGTTCGTGCCCCGGTCTGGGAAGATCCCACGTGCCGCGGAGCGGCTGGGCCCGTGAGCCATGGCCGCTGAGCCTGCGCGTCCGGAGGCTGTGCTCCGCAACGGGAGAGGCCACAACAGTGAGAGGCCCGCCTACCGCAAAAAAACAACTCATTTAAATTCATCCCGTTTTCTTCATTCGGCAGCCTCAATTTGAGTTATCACTAACAGCGGGATGGTCCGTCAACCAACTAACATAGCCTCAACTGTTCCTTCTTCTAATAGTTACTGGGTGCCTGTTATGTGCCCTGCTCTATGTCCTTGCCGTTGATGTGTGGCAGCTTCTCTCGTCCTAATTCACCTGCCACCTCACCAGCGCAATCTTTCTAAAATGTCTGTTCTCCTTGCTCCAGTGGGACCTCCCCACGGGCAAATGGACCCAATTAAAACTCCTCCCTGAAGGGTCACCACAACCTGCTCTATCCCCAACCTACCTGTGCTCTTCATGGGAACCTAACTGCCCTCCCCTCTGCACCTGCCCAGACAGCACCTATTCACACCCCATGGTCTGCTCAGGTCCACGTGGTTGTTCGACCAAAAGTGCTTACTCTGTCGTGAAAAAAGTACAAGGAATAAGGAATCAATAAGACAGTTCACACCCACAGAAATTCACTGTCTATGTATCAGGAGAACAACATACACATGTAATTACAAGATGACACGGTAAGTTTAATGAAAGCAGTGGATGGTATTCTGCGGGAACTCAGAGGAGAAAGAAGTTACTGTTCATGTGACGGGTGGGGAGAGGGAAGTAGACTAGAAGGCTGAGTAAAGCCCCAGATGAGTAAGAATGAGGAGAAGGGAAAAGCATCCTTTCAGACAATGAGAGAAGCATGAGGGCACCTCCAGACGGAAAGAAGGTTAGTGAGCAGGGCTATGGGGGAAGGGAAGAGTTGTCCCGGCCTGGTTTCATCCTCTGTGCTGTGCAAGGCAAACACGGTTAGCAGGTGAGGGACAGGTTCGCCAGGTGACAAGCAGAGGACAGAATGAAGGGAGGTGGGTCCAGAGAGAAGGACAGGGAAAGCAATGACATGGGCTGCTACACTGTCTGACAGGTGAGCAGCACAGTGGCCCTGGATGGAGGATACGGGACTGGTTCCAAAGCTATTGCTGGGGGAGCAGCACGGATTGGTGACAGACTGGCTTTGCAAGACAAGGAGACGGCATCAAGTCAGGTTTCCAGTTTCGGTGCTAGTGGGGGAAGATGCAGTCAGATGACAGAAAACAAAGGAAGAAGAGCGGGTCTGAGGCTCAGACAAATAAAAGGACTTGGGTTTCTCGATCTGGGGTTATCTTCCCAGCGTGCAGGTAGAGATCTCCAAGAGGCTGTCAGAGGTCAGAAACCAGAGCTCAGTCCAGAGGTCAGAAGTGGACCCCCAGTGTGGGAGGCCCTGCCTCTGAGCCTGCCTTCAGACTGGCCATTTATTCTGGTACTTAAGTCATAAATCACTGTCGTTCTTTTTTTGTTGTTGTTAGGTAAGTCTTATTTTCTCAACTAAACCCCACGGTTACATGGTCCAATATGGTAGCCACTGCCTACAAGAAGCTATTTAAATTTAATTAAAATCAATTAAAATTCAGTTCCTTGGTAACATCAGTCACACTTTTAAGTGTTCGACAGCCTCATATGCCTAATGGCTACTACACTGGACAACACAGAGAACATTTCCATAATCACAGAAAGTTCTACTGGACGGTGCTGCTCTAAGGGCACCAACTCAAGGCAGGAAGGTAGCAGGTTTTGAATTATGTCTCGTGAGAGGGAAGATTGGAAAGAAGGGCAGGAGGAAGGAAAGGACCCCAATTATAACTTAGAACAGTGCAGAGGAGTTAAACTATGGAACACAGTGATCTGGAAATGAGACAGGCGTTATGGTAATCACATGTTCTAGGATCAAGATTTCTTCTCAAAGATTAAAGACCAGCATATGCAAATTATGTACCTATAGATTAAGAGCTGAGAAGACTAATAAAGCAAATACTATGCAGTACAGCATGGTCTCCCTGCGTCTAGACATTTACAAAATCGTTCTATACATAGGAGAATTGCAGAGATGGTGACTTCATAGCGAGTGTGATAAAGATCTGGGAGTTTTCACTGATGAGGCCAGTATCCTAACAAGGTTGCTAAGTCCTGCAAAATATTCACAGAAAAAGCATTCAGGAGGAAAGAAAAGAGGTAAAATTCCAACAGGGATTCTTGGTCCCTTTAAGAGAACTATGGATCTCCTGGACAATAGAGGCAAAGGGCTGGTGGAACTGAAAACAGCTGAAGGAGCGGGGGTGGCCGATGACCTAGAAAACTACCCAGAGGGAAGCCAGACCAGGCCCACAGGATGACCCGCAGGAGGAGACCGCAAGCGCATGGGATGGAACAGTTCTATCTGGGCAGACTGGCTGCGACCATGTCCACCTGCTCCAGAAAAGCACGGCTGTCACAGAAGACAAATTCCACGAGAATCACATTCGAGCATCCATACAATTTCCGTCACTTCTAATGCCAGCTCTGCATGGCTTGCCCCGAACCACGCAGGTCTGTCTCATACTCTCCTTTCTACCCCTCCGACCAAATACTGTGTTGACTGTTTCGCCTGAAAAGTGCTGGCATTACATTTCTTTCTTTTGGTGACAGCACTGGATGCCTCTGTTTCTGACTCAAATAGAACAGAACCATGGCATTCCCAGCGGTCACTACGAGTCCTTTGCGGTTATCACTAGTCTATATCCTTTCACCTGGAAATACATCCCTGAAGAAGCGATGGAGGAGCAGGTGGGCTTAGGGGTCAGCGGTAGGCTGAGGAGTTAGCAATGGGTGATGGCCAAGGTCAGTCACAGGCTAAGTGGCACCTGCATTTCCACAGGCCTCACACCTAACATGACTCAAACATACACCTCGGCAAGAATGCAGATTCTTCCACGTATGGATAGGTTTTTAGACTGGCTCTCAATTAGAAATGTTAAATCCTCAAATGCCAAGAATCCATAGCAATTCAGTGACAATGGGGAGGGGCGGGGAGGGTACCAGTGAACGATGTCCACGAGACGGCTGTGCTGGCAAGAGTCCCAGCTTCCAGGACATCGTCACTCTCCTCCACTAATTCAAAATTCTCTTCGTACAGTAAGAGTTGGTAAAACTCCATGTAAAAGGTCTTCAAAGAATCCATTTATCAATGGTCTTTTTGTTCCAAACCTAATCATAAGACAGGAAACATTTTTAAATTCCTTTGAGATGGCTAAGACAAGAATTATCTTGTGTTTCTAGTTCTAAAACTGATAATAAACAGCTGCACTTTGTTGAAAGCCAAAAATCATAGCTCCAAATCTAAAATTACATATATATATATTTTTTTTTTTGGCCATGCCACTTGCAGGATTTTAGTTCCCCAACCAGGGATCGAACCCAGGCCCTCGGCAGTAAGAGTGCGGAGTCCTAACCACTGGTCCGCCAGGGTCCTAAAATTCTGTATTTTTCATGGCAGTCATAACTCTGACCTCTCGCAATAAAGTGAAATCTAGGTTTCTGGGGGGAGTGTGTAGTTTGGCCAGAAGGAACTGTAAGAGGTCTGAGTTTCAGGAGGCAGGGACTCCCAAGGGTCCCCAAGAAGACATTCCCCAGGTGAATTCCCCATGGCTGAGAGAAATTGCCAGTCATCTCAGAGAAATTACAGACAAATATCAAGAGATGGGCAAAGGTCCCAGCATTGAAAGAAGTTACGAATCCCGTTGTAAATTATACGGACGGGGCTTATGGCAGTTCATCCCTCCACCAGCACCACCAGTTGGCTGTTTTTGCTTAGATCTCTTCCTTACTTGTCTTTAGGTGTCAGTTTAAGTATCATGTTTTCTGAAAATGTCTATCCAGGGCTCCTAGATTCGTTAAGTTCTCCTGCAATAAGCTCCCATAGGACCCTGTATTTCTCCTCTCACCCTTTTTGGTCACTGGCTTTTTAAATTAGCTATCATGGCCAAAGACGAAGCTCTCGGAGGGCAGAGGCTAGACATATCTCGGGAACTGACAAGAATGGTCCATGGGCAGCCGCCCAATGCCAGAGAGACACAAGGCAACCACTCCCCTTGCTCAGGACTGTTCTCCTAGAATCTAGCAAAGAGCTGGGCACCCCATGTTTCAGGGGGAATGAATAAACGATATTCATCCAAAGCAATGTTCTAGAGTGAATCACTAAATGTGTTATGAACATTTAGAAAAGCAAAATCTCCAGCAAAGGTTTGCTAAGAATAAAAGACATGCACACTTATTCCCTTTTCTGAGAAGGTGAAAAGTTCAAGGGCATGTTGCAGGACGTGGACCCTGGCCAGCTTACAACCAAAACACACTGTATTCTTCTAGACAAGATGATGAGGTGAAGGTGAAGTGATGCTAAAGTGAGGTGGGGCTTAGCTGCACCCAGCTGCTCACTCTTATCCAAAGCCTAATCATTAGAAAACTCCAGGGGTCCTCCGGGGGTTCTGTCACAGGGCTCATGTCATGGAGCTCCATGATTAGCTCCATCCTGGGCCACATTGTGAGCCAGGAAAATCTGGAGGGGGTTATTGATGGCAGGCTAAACCAATTTGTAGTTGATACATACAACCAGATAAAATGTCAGATAACTGGATCAGAATCCAACAAGATTTCATCAGAATGGGTGATGGGCCAAATCTCATAGGATGGAGTTTTATAGTGGTGAGCGCTGTGTGTGCTTAGCTGCCTGAGTCAATGCCGAGGGACGGAAGAAACAGAATGGGAGAGCATCAAAAGCGGGGGGGGGGGGGGTAGAATTCTTGGGGTTTTATTTCATCTTTGGTGCAATATGACTCAACTCTGTGACAGTATAATTATTCCCAGTCCAGAACAGGGAACATCGTCACACTGTGCTCTGGACCAGCATTATGTGCAAACCCAAGAGGCATGACTCCCAAGAGGGAGGGAGGTGGTCGTTTTGCTTTGATTTTTTAAGTAAATAGGACAAAATCTATATAATAGAACACTAAGCAACCATAAGAATGAGGATGTTCTCTACGGACAGATTTGAAAATCCAAGATGTACTGTCACATGAAACAGCTAGGTGGAGATGTGGGGTTAACGCCATCCTTTACATAAAAAGGAGATGGACGGACACGTGTGTACGTGGATACACACGGATTAGGTGTTTGCGTGTCATAAAGTAAACTTTGCAAGGACATCAGAAACTGGTACCACTGGCTGATGCTGAGGACAGAAATTAGTTGGTTAGGGACATGTATGAGAGAGGAAGACAAGCACACACATATATCACTGTATGGCCTTTTTTATGCTTTTAATTAAAACCATTTACACGTATTAACAACTCAAAAATATTGTTTTTAAGTAGCCAGGATAGTTAATAAACAAACATCACTGGAAGACTAAAAAAAAAAAGAAAAACGGGTTAAACACATTTCTACGAGCAGATTCTTTCTGCAGGAAGTGGGTGGGTTGGCAGAAACCAAGTCATCTTCTCTTATGAGGCCGCGGAGGACAAACCCCAACCCCGGGAGTGAAAGCTGCAGGAAGGCAGATGCGCCTCACTGAGGGAAGGAACTTCCAGCTGTTAACCCTGGTCAAACACGGAGCAGGTGGCCTCCCGAGGCAGAGAGATGGCCGGTTAGCCCCAGAGAGAGAGAAAAGATCAGCACCTGCCAGGAGTATCACCAGGGAGGAAGAAAATGAAGCAAATGGTCCCTGGCACCCCTTCCCAACTCTGAGATGCCGCGATTTTAGAAGACAGGCACGTGGGGGCGGGGATGAAGAACTCGTCTGAAATTTATGCGAGATCACACCCCGCCAGCAGAATGGATACGTGTAACTTCTCTAAGACAAAACAAAGGAGTAAGAATCACAACCCCCATCCACCACACACTGAAACACAAGACTATTCATAAATCAGGATGCTTCCTGACTCTCAGCCACTTTCAAAACATCACGAATGAAATAACCATTTAGAAATGAACTAAGAGCATTTGTAAACAGTATTTTTTTTGGTTTGTTTGTTGTTCTTATTCGATAAAGGATTTACGGTGGCTGACTGGCTCTATATGTGATGTTTAAAATCCCTTTATGAAGAATGGCAACGCTTCTACAATGGGCTGGTCTTAGAATCATTTCAAGAGTTAACACAAGGGAAGGACTAGGTAAGAGGGCAGGAGGTCACTGATTCAAGGAGTGGCTGAAGTTAGCTTGAATGCTGCAGGAAGAGCTAAACTCAAACACCACGGAGGAGCACAAGCCTCAACTGCAAGGGGAGAGTCAAGATAAATCTCACCCAGGGAGAAGCTGCCAACAGAACGGAGGTGGCCCATCAGAACTTCAAGAAGCCACGGCACCCGGTGCCACAAACCTAGGAGAGCTGCAGGCATCAACAACAGGACAGCGGATCCTGGCGGGGGCGGGGGGACAAGGATAATGGGACCAGAGGCCCAGATAGCAACCCTTACTTCGACCCCATCCCTCCCTCCTCACTCCCCTTCTACCATCGTCTGTGGCTGAAAGCCAGCAGTACACCGTGAGTGATGCTCACCTGTAGCTTATCTACCAGGTATCTGGACACCCGAGGCAAAACCTTCAGGGTCACTGGCTTCACGATGAAAAGGAGACAAGCATACTGGCTATAATAATCTCATGTCAGGCAGAACCACTGTTTCTAATAACTGTACTTCCTTAAAATGTGCAAATGTGTGTTATCAGATTTCATATTTCAGCCGAGCCTCATTACCCAGCAATGCCACTTTATTACAAAGACATAACTCATATCAGCAACTCATTAATGAGATAGTGACTCAAAAATTCTATTTCCTAATTCATCAGAATTGTGCTAAATTATTTTTTTTCCAGTTTCTTCCTAAAACTACATAAGATAATTTTAAAATCAGTGCTTTGACTTTTTTTTATTTAAAACTATCAAAATCAAGTTTTCTAGCCCTTTTTTAAACTACAAAATAATCTTATCTACTACGTGGGTGTGTGCTGCTTCCAAAGAGAGGTATAGTGAAGTAACACCAGAACTAAAATTACAAATGTGTTACTTCCAAAAGAACATTCGGAGGAAAAAGAAAACAAGAAGGTTCAGGAAATATTTTTCAGACAGCTGCAGGAGGCTAGATGGTGTTACGGAGCAAGTTCTCTGAAAGACCATGTGAAATACATTTTAAAATATTTATTCCTTTCACAGTAATATTTTATGACGTTTTGATTACTTTCGAATGGTCCTAATATGGATTTCACATAATATAGGAGGGGAGAAATTCCAAAAGGAAGTAATCCCTTCAAAACTGCTTTCATTGTTTTTTCCACCTACAAATGTACACACACACAACTCCCTGTATCTGAACAGCATCTGAAACATAGGAGGCCCTCATCAATATGTGATGGATAACTGAGTATCATGAATAATATTTGGGTGTTGCACTGGCAGCAGCTTCTGAACATTTGGCAAACTGTTTGCAGCTTCCCGGTTCCAGATGGGGGCTGGGACTCAGCGGGTATACAGAGTTAGAGCTGTGATCATCACCTGGTTAGGCCCCTTGTGGTTACGGCACACAATCCCCTATCTTCCTCTGCGCCCCCCAGTCCTTGCTCTCTGAAACAGAGTTCAGAGGCAGGCTTCGCTCTGCACAGAACTGAGTTTAGCTACCACAGAATCGGGCAAGGTGAGGGCCACCTGTGTACAGTGTTTTCATTTTAGGGAATTTTTTTCTTGGACTTAGGGCCTTTTTTAAGGCCCACGTCTCCTGTCCATTTCTTACTTCCTACGAGTTTTCTATTGAATACTGCATTCATTTTATTGATCAATTTCTATCCGATGCTATTTCTTTCTATATTTTGAAATTCATGTTTAATTTTTTCTTTTTTCGGCTGCACTGGGTCATCGTTGCTGAGCGCGGGCTTTCTCTAGTTGCAGCGAGTGGGGGCTACTCTTACTTGCAGCGCGCGTGCTTCTCATTGCGGTGGCTTCTCTCGTTGCGGACCACGGGCTCCAGGTGCACAGGCTTCAGTAGCTGTGGTTCGCAGGCTCAGTAGTTGCAGCTCACGGGCTCTAGAGCGCAGGCTCAGTAGTTGTGGAGCACGGGCTTAGTTGCACTGCGGCATGTGGGATCTTCCCAGACCAGGGCTCGAACCCATGTGCCCTACACTGGCAGGCAGACTCTCAACCACTGAGCCACCAGGGAAGCCCTGCACTTGGTTTTGACGGTCAATATTTCACAAAGTTTTACCAACTTGCTTCTCCTTTGAATCTACCAAAATGCCAGCCTAGGCGACGCCACGTCAACCTCTTCCCGCTTCCAAGTGCGATCTCCTCCCCTGCAGCGACACGTTTTATACCTTTCACAAGGCCTCTGCTGTCCTTCAGGACCATCTATAAAGAGCCTGTTATGTTTATAAGCATGATTTTAAAGTTTTTAAAATTATGATCAAGTGAGAGACTGTAGAAAGACAGGAACCAACCATCCATCCAGAGGATGATAAAGCTCATGAGATATAACGGGTCCACTCCAAGGAGCCTTTGAGCCAGATCCCTTCCACAGCCTGGACCAGCTCATTCCACCTCCCCTCTCCCCAAAGCCCTGAGGATGCAGAGAGCATCAGCCACCCACCCTTCAAGTGGCCGTTCACAACCATGGAATCTGTGCATTTCCCACACTGGACCGGTGCTACTTCCCTGCAAGAGTCTATGCAGGAAGAGGTGCCAGGAACCCACAGGGCCGGCATGGAGCATCTTCTTGGAGTACCAATTTTTCTGGAAGTCTTGATGAATAGGACAGTGGTTCTCAGAGTGTGGACCCCCAACTATCAGCAACAGCATCACCTGGCACCTTGGTGGAAATGCTGGTTCTCAGGCCCCACCCAACACCCCAGAACCAGAATCTCTGGGGCTGGGCTCCAGTGATCTGTGTTTACAAGCTCCCAGCTGATCCTGAAGTGCAATAAAGTTTGCGAAAGAACATTATATTAAACAAAGCATCATGCAGCAAAATGGGCAATTTGCACCCGTTTTTAAGATCTCCCATTTGCGGGGACAAGCTTAGTCCCCTCTCCCAGGGAAAACTTGGACAGAAACGTGTGAGAAGCGCCAACAAAATTTCTAAATGCAGGGACCCCAGACCTGCACCTGCAACCCTAAGCCCTCCTCCCGCATCCCAGCCCTGTGTCTCTCTCTGAGCCAGCAATGCCGAGAAGAGGAGCTGGGATCTAACCCAAAAGTGAACAGATCCTCAGCGCTCACCTCCTCCCTCTGACCTGACGCCGCGAAGCTTCCCAATGACTCTTACCAAGAATCACTCTGTGGGAGAGAACAGACGCCAAAACATTTCCAACGGTTCCTCTGGCACGGCAGAAAAAGTGACTGTTTCACTTTGAGTGTAATTCTCCATCATGCCTGAATTGTTCTGTTTATCTTTTCTTTATTTCTCCAAAGAGCATTTATTTTACTTTCAAAATGAGAAATTAAACTGTTTTCATGAGGAGGTAGAAGCACTTTGTGCCACAACAGTTTCTTTTTATGTCATCCCACGTTTACCGAATCTTGCCGATTCCTTCTATCCTATGGTATAGATGATTTGATACTCAACTTCACCATATATATATAAATAATATATTTGAATCGACCTCCTCCCCTCCCCCCGCCTACTGAAGGATCTCATTCTCTTCCTGTGCTGACGCATCAACACGCAGGCAGCCCTGGTCACCATCAGTCTAGGAATCGCTTGTGACCATGGACCCCCATTCCACCCTCTCTGCTCTCTAACCCCAGAGTCAACTCCATTACTATTAACAGTTGACCCTATGAGTCCAATATGACTCAAAATACTAACCAGCCTAGTGCAGGCGGCCCCCCCCACACCTACACACACACACACACACACACACACACAACTGAGTCCCGTCACCAGTCTACAGCCTTCCCTTTCACAACCATCCCATAAATGACCATGCTATGGTGATTTCTGTATTTTCACACACAGAAACCTTCATATTTAGCGACCCTCATTGGGCACTGTGCCAGAAATTTACATTTTGAATGACCGCAACTCCCTCCTGACCTCCTGCAACAAACCATAATGCAAAGAAAAACCATCAAAATATATGGGCAAAAACAATGGAGCCTGGACAAACTGCGGAGAAAGAAACAGGAAGAGAACAGGTGGGCCAGGAGGACGGAAACCTGCAGAGCAGTTCTCAAAAGGGTTTCTCCCCTCCCGTGTTTTCTCTGGGGCAGAAGGAGCAGTTCCTTTCCCACAGCCCGGGTCCCAACGGTGTGTACAGACAGGCATCATTTTCAGAATCATTTTGGGAGATGCACCTTTGGCAAAGGAAGGGCTCCCCAGAACCAACGTCGTTAGTCACCAGAAAATGACCCTCAGGAAAGTTATGAAATCCCCTGGAGAGGTTTTTAAAAAGGAGATGAGATTCCAAACTCTCTGCCTGGTTGAGGCGGGGCCTGCGCTCCCTAACAGAGTTCAAGTTCAAAGTCCTTCTGCTGCTGGAGGAGGCAAGGATTTACAGTAACTTACTTGAGGGAAGGAGAGGAGAGGGGAAGGGACGGGGCAAGGTCACAGTAGACAGGGAGTCCCTCCGACTCCCACCCCCACTGAACCAAGGTCCCCCCATATGGAAAACAGTGCCCTTGGCCTTGGTGCCTGCCAGCTCCGGGCACCAGGCAATGACGGCCAGCAAGTGCAGGCAGGCCAGCTCGTAAGTCGTCGGTTACACCTGAAGGAATGAATGCCTTGTGCCCGCCTCAGAAAAGGAGCTGTCCATGCACCCTCACTCCCACCCCTCCGTAAGTAAA